>NC_071556.1:4829791-4999791 GCF_026979565.1 Vidua chalybeata | reverse complement strand
ATGGTTTTTGGGGCCGATGGTTTTTGGGGGCCGATGATTTTTTGGGGCCGATAGTTTTTTGGGGCCGATGGTTTTTTGGGGCCGTGTGAAGCAGGACTTTGGTGGTTTGATGTGCTGGAGGTTGATGGCTTTAAGAGAGAAGCGTTGGACGCTGTGGTTGAGTTAAAAAAGGGATTTTTTGGGGGAGGAAGAGCCGGCTCCGGGTCTGCTCCGGGCAGCTTTTGGGAGCAGCGCTGGATTTCCATCCCCATCCCTGACCCCACGGACCGTGCTGGAGCCCGAGTGGGCGCTCTGGAGATGCGGGAGAGACGGCGGAGCCCCTGAAAGGGTTAAGGGGTGCCGGGAGCCTGCAGGGATCCCACCCTCTGCCCGGAGCCGGGAATCCCGCGGTGCTGATTGAGCTCCGAGCCCATCAAAGGCTCCAATCAGGGACCCAACCCCCGCCGGGTGCCCGGCCCCGGCTGTTCTTTGTCCGGGCGAGCAGAGCAGCGATGTGGCTTCTCCGCAGCCTGGCCTGGGCTCTCCTGAGCCCCGTCCTGGCCACCGAGCTGAGCCCGCAGGAAAGCTCCCTGCTGAAATCGCTGGGTCTGAGCGCCAAGCCCAGCCCCAAAAGGCCCGGCCCGGTGCCGCCCGTGCTCTGGAGGATCTTCCAGAAGAGGAAGACGCTGCCCTGGCCGGACGGAGAGCTGGAGTCCTGCAGGGTGGAGGAGTTTAATGTCCCCGGCAACATCGTCCGTGTCTTCGCCGACCAAGGTACAGCCACGCCGCGTTTGGGCTTGCGCTGGGCTCGAGCTTGGCTCCGCTCCTTCCTTCCCTGAGTCCCGAGGCCGGAGCCGGATTCCAGGAGAAATCCCTGCTGGCTGGAGTCCCTCCGGCTGCTGTAGGTGATGATTTATGGGTTTGGAACCCCGAGGCAGGCGGTGAGGGGGGGGGCAGCTGTGCCAGGCTCTGTCCTGGAGCCCCCTAAATCCCTCCCGAGGTGCTGGTTTGATCCCAGTCCTGATCCCAGTCCTGATCCCAGGCTTTGGGGTCCACGGTGGTGGAGGTGAGTGGGAATGTGGGTGCAGGAACGGGATCAGCAGCAGCTCGGGCAGGGATGGGATGCTCGACCCCCGGGCTGTGTCCCCCCCTCCTCATTGTCCCAACGCCTCTTGCTGACCCCACGGCACATCTGGCTGACCCCACGGCACATCTGGCTGCTCTGAGCCGTGCTCGGTCCCCTGGGGACTGTTTGATTTGCGTCCCTGAGGGCTCAAGGCACCCCAGAGCTCTTTTCTCTCGTGGTTCCAGTTTGGCTAAACCAGGCAGATCCCCAAATTCGCTGCTGCTCGCTCTCTTTTCCCCGATCCTGCTCAGCCCCAGCCCAGCCCTGGAGTGGATCCTGCTCACCCCGAGGGTTCTCCCATGCCAGAGCCGATCCTGCTCAGCCCCAGGGATCCCCCAGCCCTGGAGTGGATCCTGCTCAGCCCCAGGGATCCCCCAGCCCATCCCAGAGCCGATCCTGCCCAGCCCCAGGGATCCCCCAGCCCTGGAGTGGATCCTGCTCACCCCGAGGGTTCTCCCATGCCAGAGCCGATCCTGCTCAGCCCCAGGGATCCCCCAGCCCATCCCAGGAGCTGATCCTGCCCAGCCCGAGCGTTCAGCCACCCCCACCCCTGTTTCTCCTTCTTTGCCAGGCCGCTTCCTCCCCGAGGGGCAGCCCCAGGGGTGGCTGTGTCTGCGCAAGCTCCTGTTCTTCAACCTCTCCGCGCTCGAGGAGGGCGAGCGCTTGACCATGGCCCAGCTGGAGCTCCAGTTCCACCACAACTCCTACCACTCCCCCAGCCCGGGGCAGGTTCTGGAGCTCCGGCTGTACCCGGCGTCCCCCCGGGGGCTGCCGCGGCCCGGCCGGAGGCCGCTGGTGGAGCGGTCATTTGTCCAGCTGCGCAAATCCCTCCTGTTCAACCTGAGCGCGGCGCTGAAGGACGGCAAGGTGCCGGGCAGGAATTTGGCCTTGGTGCTGGAGATATCGGCCAGCGGGCGCGCCGGGGACAGCGGGACCCTGCGGAGCCTCTGCGCCAGCACCGACGCCTTCGCGGCCACCTCGCTGCTGGTGGTGACGCTGGGCCAGCAGTGCCAGGCTGCCCGCAGCAGGAGGAGCGCCCCGACCCCCGCGGTGACCCCCAGCCCCCTGTGCAAGCCCCGCCGGCTCTACATCAGCTTCAGCGACGTGGGCTGGGAGAACTGGATCATCGCCCCCCAGGGCTACCTGGCCAACTACTGCCGCGGGGACTGTCCCTTCCCGCTGGCGGCCGAGCTCAACAGCACCAACCACGCCGTGCTGCAGACCATGGTGCACTCGCTGGACCCGCAGGGCACCCCCCAGCCCTGCTGCGTCCCCGTCAGGCTCTCCCCCATCTCCATCCTCTACTACGACAACAGCGACAACGTGGTGCTGCGGCACTACGAGGACATGGTGGTGGACGAGTGCGGCTGCAGGTAGCGGGGCTTGGTGGGGCAAGGACGGACGGAGGGCTGGGAAAAAAATCCCCGCGCTGTGAAATCCCCGCTGTGTTCGGGGCGTTTCGGGGCGTTGGGGTTCCCCTCCGTGCTGGGGTTAGGCTGGCGGTGCTGATTTAGGTTTAGCTGGGACGGGGTTGTGGGATTATGACCGAGCCTGGTGCTGGTCCCTTCTCCACAGGGGATGCTGGCGCCGGGCTGTGAATCCCAGATTTCCCCCCTTGCCCGTGCCGGGCACCCCCAGGGCCCGCAGCTTTTTGGGGTTTTGGCTGAACTCTGCGATTTTCTCAGGGTAAAAATGACTTTTCTGGGTGAATCGGGGCCGGGGGTTCCCTGGGGTGTGATCCAGCTGCAGGGACAGGGATGGGGTGACCAAATCCCACCAGAGCCAGGCGGGAGCTGTTTTCAGGGTGTGGTTGGTGATGGGGTGGTTTGGGGACAGGGCTTGCGTTGGGTGGCCAAATGCAGTGGAGGTTTTGACTAAAAAAAAAAAAATGAAGGTTTTCCCTAAAAATCGGAGATTTTACCTAAAAAATTGGAGATTTTGCCTGAAAAATGGAGATTTTACCTAAAAATTTGGAGATTTTGCCTAAAAAAATGGAGATTTTGCCTAAAAAAATGGAGATTTTACCTAAGAAATCCGCTGGGAGCCGCGTGCCAAGGGCGGGATGCTGCAGGGAATGGCTGAGGGAATTCGGGGGGGTTGGTGGGGTCAGTGGTGTCCCCTCCCAGCCCGCTGTGAGTCAGTATTAATTTACCTCATTTGCAAATCGATGAGCCCAGGCTGTCCCCGCGTGTCCCGGGCAGGAGCCAGGTGGCAGCCGAGCCTCAGGCAAGGGCAGAGCTCTGCACACTTTTGACTTTTTCGGGTTGTTTTTGGTTGATTTGTTGGTTTTTTTTGTGCCGGCTGGCAGCCCCAGGCTCTTTGTGGTGTCGCCGAGGGGCAGCAGGGACCCAAATTTGGGGCATTTCCCATCCTGGAGCTCTTCCCTGCCCCTTGCAGCTGCGGGCTCGGGGCTGAGCCAGGTTTGGAGCCCAGGCTGGCCCCGAGTGTGTAAAACTAAAACTGAGTGTGTAAAACCACCAGAGCAAAGCTTCCCTGCCCCCTCGGGGATTTTGGGGCAACTGAAAAGGAATCCGAGCTAGACTTGAATTTTTTCTCTTTATTTTTGAACTGTGAAGCCGTAGTGCAGCTTTGGAGTTTTTTTGTTTTTTTTTTTTTTTTTTTTTTTTTTTTGTTTTTTTTTTTTTTTTTGTTTTTTTTTTGGTTTTTTTTTCGTTTTTTTTTGGTTTTTTTTCTTTTTTGGTTTTTTTTTTTTCAGTTTTCTCCTTGAGCTCTGATGGTTTTTCCCACCTCCTCCCCCCCAGGGGAAGCACTGAGGGTTAAACCACCTTGGGACGGCTGGTTTTTTTTTTTTTTTTTTTGTTTTAACACCCAAAATGCAGAGCTGAAGACCCAGCCTGGAGCAGCTTTAGCTGGATTCCCATTCCCAAATCCAGGCGTTTCCCACCCAGCCCTGCTCTGCTCCATTTCAGTGTTTAAAAAGGGCTCAACTCCAGCCAGCAGGGGCCGTTTAATTCTGATTTTAGATGGGCAGAGGAAGAAAACCTTCAAGTATTCCTGGGTTTGTGGCCACCCAGGGGGGGAGTGACAGCCAGGACAGGACCTGGGCTCACCCCGGCGTGAGTTTGTGCCCAGGGTGGTGCCAAGGCCAGGCCTAAACCCCCCCCAGACCCAGCTTTGAGCCCCCAGCCCTGCAAGGGCAAAGCCATTTCTGTGTTTGCTGCAGGGCAGGGGGAGCTTCCAGGCTGGGAGCCCTTCCCAGTTTTTCCCAGTTCTCCCAGTTGAGTCGCTCACCCCCCTCTGCTATGCACACCCCCACTTTTGTACTAGTCTTGTGTTTAAAAAAAGTAATAAACTTGAAGTTTATACAATCAGACTAAAGCTTTAATGAATGTTGCATGGTTTCCTCATTGAAACTTAGGGGCCACCTTGAATGCAAGAGCTGTTTATTCATTTTTTTTTTATTGATGACAAACAGGTTTTAAAACAAAACTGAGACAAAAAAAAAATTAATTAATTAAAAAAAAAAAAAAGAGCTTTAACACCGTGCTAGCACTGATGTCTGGATTTGTAAAACTCAAAAAGAGTTTAAACTGCTACAAAGGAAAAAACCAGCACGAAGCAGAGGCAAGCATTCCCAGCAGTGAAATAAAGGGTGAGGGGAGAGGAGGGGGCTACATTACTCATGGATAGCTTTGCACAGAGGGGTTCAGCTTAAACCTACCCGAAAAGTCTACGCCACTACGCAGCCTACCAAGGAAAAAAAAATTAAAAAGCCCTTCGGCAATGTTAATAAATAAAACAAGTCCATCTCACGAGGAAGGAAGGTGGCCTGTGTCTCCATTCTTTCACTGTGTTAGAAGTCTAAACTCTGGAGGCTTTGGATGAGAAAAGAATGGGTTTTTGAGTTGAGTTTTTTTGTGGTTTTTGCAGTTTCTGCAGCTCCCCCCCGGGGCTGGGGGTGTTCCACACCAGGGCTGCTCTGGGGGCAAATCCAGCAGCTCCAGGGCAGGGATCTCCAGGAAGGACAGGAATGAAAGGTTTCCCCCCTCCCCGGGTACAAAACGGGGTTGGAGCTGTTTGAAGTACATTCAGATGAGAGGTATTTTGAGTTTTCCCCCCCCCAAAAATAAAAGGACTAGAAACACTTGGAGCCCTTAGAGTGTAAAGCTTAACTCCAGCCTGAGGAACACCCAGGCTCTGGCTCAATCTCTGCTGCTGCTGGCCAATTGGGAGGTAGAGGTTTTTCTAATTCAGGATCTGCTAAGAACGGGGCTGGAGGAATCAATTCTCTCTCTGCTGTCCCTAGAAAAGGTTTTGACAGAAATGAAAAGCTCCCAAGTGTTCCCCTGTGAGTGTTTCAGACATGGCTACAACTCAGAGCGTGGATGGCTTCTCCTCGTGGGCTCTTCCCAGCCCTGATCCCCAGCTGGGCTGACAACTCTGCTTCAACAAAGCAAAGTTCCTTCCAACTTTCTTCCCCCCTCCTGAAAACTTGGCTTCAACACCTCACTCTGTCCCTCTCCTGCCTTCGTCACCCAAGAAGCCACCCCAAAGCCTGACCCATTCTCCCCAGTTAAACCCAGCTCTGTCTCTCAGAGGCCACCACCTTCCACCACCTGCCTGCTTTGTCCGTTTGTCCATCCTGCTCCTGCAATGGCGTGGAGTCTTTACTTTCCATCCAAAATAATCCCCAATTTCCACTACTCCTCCCCCAAATCTGCGGGGACCAAAGCAGGCCTGGCTGCACCTTCCCTCCAGGGCCGAAGGGCACAGGAACCCGTCCCCTTTCAAGCATAAAGTTCATCTTACAGAAAGGCTGTTTTTCACAGAGTAGAGTCCAGACAGTTGCCAATTAAAGCATACAGAAAACACTTTGAAACCCTCCTGCTCGAGCACGCAGGCTCCTCTCACTCTAAACCTATCCCATGTAGGAAGAAGAGGCTGATTGCTGCAACTTGAAATCACACTGAAAGTTCTCAAGGATGGTGCTCTAATTTTTGTTTGAAACATTTTTTTTTTTTAAAGTTTTTTTTTTTTATAATATAAGCTTCTCAGAACAAGGATCTAAATCTCCCAGGTCCACCACTAAGAATTCAGAGACAAAACTTCTTTAAAAATTCAGTGCTCTTTTTGAAAGAATCTCTTTAAAACCACCTCGTTCAGAATGTGGGCGACACGATGACAACAAATTTCAGAGCCAGTGTTGGACAACAAAACCTGCACCTCAGAGTTGAGCAGCAGCTGGATTTCTGCTTGGCTGGCTGTCACCCAGGCAGGGACTTTCTCTCTTTTTTCCACCCCCCTCTCTCAGATACTCTGCTTCTAAAATGTAAAACAGTTCCTGCTAAAATCCTTTTAGTACCCGTGGCACAACGAGCCCAACTCTGAGATGAGGGTTTTCCTCTCCCCATCTGCTCTGAAACGTTAATGCCCTGCTCGCAAAGAGAAGTATGGAATGAAGTGAAACCTGCTTTGTTAAGGCCCTTCTCCGGAGCTGGGGGTGACTGGGGGAGCAGGGACTCAGCTGAGCACTCCTGTTGGGGTGAGTTCCTTCCCACGAGGCGCCAGCCAGTCCTCCAGGGCTCTCTCTCCTCTCCTTGTCAGTCTCCTTGTCTCAGTGAGCTCCAGCAGTGGCTCTCTCGCGCGCTCCTTTCTCTCTCTCTCTCTCTCCTCTCCGTTGGTTGGTTTCTTTCTCCTGTTGCTCTCACACAGTGGTGCTTCAGTTTTAGCAGTGGAAAACAGGTATCCATTTTATTTTATTTTTTTTATTACCCAGAATAAAATGCTGATGAACTAAGCTCCACACAAGCTTAGCTCTTCTTCCTCAACCTGGGGGCGGAATGAGAGCGGAGTTAGGGGTGTCCCTGCTCAGGGAGGGACAGCTTAAATCAGGGAAAAGGGACAGCTTAAATCAGGGAAAAGGGACAGCTTAAATCAGGGAAAAGGGACAGCTTACATCAGGGAGGGACTGCTTAAATCAGGGGAAAGGGACAGCTTAAATCAGAGGGAAGGGAGAGCTTAAATCAGAGGGAAGGGAGAGCTTAAATCAGAGGGAAGGACAGTTTAAATCAGAGGAAAGGACAGTTTAAATCAGAGGAAAGGGACAGTTTAAATCAGGGAAAAGGGACAGCTTAAATCAGGAGAAAGGGAGAGCTTAAATCAGAGGGAAGGGAGAGCTTAAATCAGAGGGAAGGGAGAGCTTAAATCAGAGGAAAGGACAGTTTAAATCAGAGGAAAGGACAGTTTAAATCAGAGGAAAGGGACAGTTTAAATCAGGGAAAAGGGACAGCTTAAATCAGGAGAAAGGGACAGCTTAAATCAGAGGGAAGGGAAAGTTTAAATCAGAGGAAAGGACAGTTTAAATCAGGAGGAGGGGACAGTTTAAATCAGGGAGGGGACAGTTTAGATCAGGGGAAAGGAACAGTTTAGATCAGGGGAAAGGGACAGTTTAGATCAGGGGAAAGGGACAGTTGAGCTCAGGGCAGGGGACAGTTGAGCTCAGGGCAGGGGACAGTTGAGCTCAGGGCAGGGGCACGGGGTCCTTACACTCTAATACTGTGACAGTCCCGTCACTCCACCATGTTGATATGCTCGTTCCCCCTGGTAAGTTGAGTCCTGTGACAGTGCCACGTCAATCTGGGATTTAAACTCATCACCAAGGTAACTGTCCTGCAAGGGGAAAGGTGAGGGAAGCCTCAAAATCAGCATCCAGCTCAAGTGCAAGGCAGAACCAGGTTAATGATAAAGCTGAGAGTGTTTGGTTTATTTAAAATCTGCTGGTTTGGTGCAGAATTTCCCCAAATTAAGGGTTTTTTGAGCTGTTTATCAGCTGAAGGAATAGTTCACTGTCATGCCCTCAACAGTGCAGGGTGTAAATGCTGCAGCTGAGTCACTGAGAGCAGTTTCAGTTTCGTTTCCCTCAGGAGGGAGGAGGTGCAGGCACGGATCACCCACACAAACCCCAGGACAAGCTCCGCTATCCCAAAATCCGCGCTCACCTGGGATAATTCCGGCTGGGAGAGCCCAGGCTGACTCATCTGTGAGGGCTGGCTCATGGAGATGTAGCCCTGGGTCAGGGGGCCCTGGGAGAAGGGCTGGGACACCACGTCCTGGCTGGCCTGGCTGTTGGGGAGGTTGGACTGGCTCGTGCCAGGAATCCCAAATCGGTTTTTCTGCCGCCCGCCACGGCCGGTCTTCCCTTTGGGAGCGCCACGGCCTGGAAGAGAGTTCATCCCACCCAACAGTGAGGAGCTGGACAGCTACAAACACATTTTTTTTTTAGGGAATCTGATCCCTCCCAGATGGCTCCCTGGGCATTTCTCCCCCTTTACCTGCAGCGGGGCCGTTGGCCTGGCCGAAGTATCCCGGGGGCGGCATCGGGGGCATCACGAGGTTGAAGGGGATGGGAATGTTCATGGCAGTGACGTGGCTGGGGCCAGCACTGATCATCCCAATCTGGTCGTGGGTTTGGAAGTACATGTTGGATGGACGCCCTGGGAAAGGGGAAAGCACAGGGGCTGCAGGAATTCTGGAGATTTCAGGATCAATCCCTAGCCCTGGAGCAGGATGGAAAAGGAGGAGCTCCCCCTGCCAAGAGGCAGCAGCGTTTCTGCCTCGCTGTTTATTGCACACCTGGAAATTCCATAAATCCACCCAACACGCTCTCATCCCACAGCTCCTCCTCACAGCACCACCTGAGATTCCTGAAATGCTTCTCACACTCCTTTTCCCCTCATTTTGCACTTGCTCTGCACACGTTGGGAGGTTGGGAGTCTTTTTACAGAGAGCAAAATCCAGGCTCAAGACTTTCAGCCCTCAAATTCATCTCAAATATTTTCAGTTGTTAAATTAAATCCCAAACATTTCAGCCTCAAATTCATCCTGAACATTTTCAGTCTTTAAATTCATCCAAAGCGTTTTCAGCCCTTAAATTCATCCCATTTTCAACCCTTAAACTCATCCCAAACATTTCAGCCTCAAATTCATCCCAGACACTTCAGTCTCAAATTTACCCCAAATATTTCAGCCTCAACTTCATCCCAAACATTTTCAGCCCTCAAATTTACCCCAAACTTATTCAGTCCTTAAATCAATCCCATTTTCAGCCCTTAAACTCATCCCAAACATTTTCAGTCCTCAAATTGCACCAATTCCAGTTCTCCGTTTCTGTAGTGTGAAGTTTAAATCTTTAACAAATTCAAAATTTTCACAAGATTAAAAGCTTTTAAGAAGTTTCAAAGTTTGAAGTGTGTAAGATGTGACCCCTCAGGGGCTGGTTAGGGGAAAAAGAAACCCCTGAAAGTGAATTTTGGGCATTTTCTTTACCTTGGCTGCTGCGGTCGTAGACAGAGCCAGGGATGATGGCCTCTCGTGCATCATACATGGCAGTGGTCATGAAACGGGCACCCTGCAGAGATTTTGGCAATTAGGAACTCATCCTCATTTTTTTCCCCCCCCCAGAAAACCTTGCACTGCAACCTCAGTGGAAGCTATTTTGGGTAAAAATCCATAAAACCCCACAGATCACATGAATGTTGTGGAAATTAATTCTAACACATAGAAAAGCTTTAATTATTATTTCAGTCATATCCTGAATACCAAAAGTAAGATTTTCCAGCAGCCTGTCCCAAACTGTGGGACATTTGATGAGTTTTCAGTCTATTCTGAGGCCCTGGCAATTCCCCTGGTCCATTCCCTGTCCTGCGGTGGCTGCCAAGCTCCCCCAACAATCATTTATGTTAAAAAATCAAATATAAAACTTGCAGCTTGAGGGTTAAAAGTGACTTTGCTCTTTCTACACAAACCAGCTCCTTCATTTCATTCAGCTCAGGATTTAGCCCTAATGAAATCCTGCCAATTAAAAAGCAATAATGAAGTTTGCTCAGCCCGGAGACAGCAGCAGCAGCTGCTTCTCCCTGAAGTCACGCTGCACCAAAAGGCAGCAAAAATGGAAACTTCTGGGGGCGTGAGGCTGTGTGGGTGGCTCATTCCACCCATTTAGCATTAATTAACCCATCAGGGGCCTAATTGGCTGCTGTCAGCAGCGCCGGGGGCCAGGGCAGGTCACTCACGGGGTTGATGGTGTTGACGAGCTTGCGGGGTTTGCTGAACTGCATGAGGCTCTCCCGCAGGTTGTTCAGGGGCCCCTCCACCAGCACCTTCTGCTCCTTGTAGTAATTCAGGAGGTGATTCCAGAGGGGCTGCTTGGACAGGGCTTTGGGGTTCCCCACAATGATCACCCCATACCTGTGAAGGGCAGAGGGACCACGGTTAACTTGGTGTTAAAACCACTCTGATGTCAGAACAGCCCCTGGGTTCTTCTCTCTGGGACTGTTCACAGCAACCATTCCAGATGTGGCTCAACACCTGGAAGGAGACTCCAGCAGCACAAACTTCCTCCTCCAGGCTCGCTCTGTGTCCAACCAAACCCCCCTGTGCTGGTTCTGCAGCTTGGAAACACCAGGGAAGCCAAGCAGCACCGTGCTGGACTCCACCTCAGCCTCTCTGGAATCAAACCCATTAGAAAAAACCCAAATGGGCACAAAATGGTTGCTGGAAGTGAGAAAGCAGCAGATGAAGGGAAGGGATCTGTGCTGGAAATGGGAAGGACGTGGTGACTTCCAGATTTTACTGATGCCAAATGGTGACAGGGGCTGAGATGAGCAGATAAAAATGGCCCAGAATGGTCCAGGTTGGAGGGACCTGAAAGCTCCTCCAGTGCCACCCCTGCCACGGGCAGGGACACCTTCCAGCTGCTCCAACCCAGCCTTGGACACTTCCAGGGATGGAGCAGCCACAGCTGCTCTGGGAATTCCAACCCCAGAGGGAAGAATTCCTTCCCAGTATCCCAGCCATTCCCCGTGTCCTGTCCCTCCGTCCCTCTCCCTGTTTCCTGCAGCTCCCTCCACGCCCAGCCTCCCTTTACCTGGCTCTTGTCAGGGCCACGTTGAGCCTCCTGGGGTCGTTGAGGAAGCCAATGCCCTGGTGTTCGTTGGCCCTCACACAGGACAGGATGATGAAATCCTTCTCCCTGCCCTGGAAGGCGTCCACACTTGCAATTTCCACTTCCTGGAACACAGGAAAACACCTCAGGCACGGAAGCAAAACAGCTCTGCCACCACCAGGCACTGCCAAAGGCGCTGGCCACGCACTGAGCCTTCCACCAGCTGAGAAAAATGTTGGTTTTGGAGTGAGGAACGATTTGGTAATTCCTCTGGGCACTGAGCAGCCTCCCCAGAGGGGAACAGGGAGTCTCAGTTTAGGAGAAATTCCTTTCATGTTCAGAGCTTTATGGTTCTCCTGTTTCCCCCAAAACTGTGCAAAGCAGCTCTTTGCTTGAGGACGTTGCCAAAAAGTTCTGACTGTTCCAAAATTTTGTAGGATGAGAGGGTCCAAATTAGCTCTGAGAAACCTCAGTGAGAGGGACACATCATTCCTGGCACCGGGAAAAATATTTCCACCAAGTCTCCCTGCAGCGAAAACACTGCTCAAGTTCTCAATCTTGCAAAACAAGACCATATTAAACACAGAATTGTGCTGTTTGTAGCAGCTCATTTTTCTGTTTGGTGGAGGAGTTGCACTGATGGCAGGATGTGCTCCCAAGCAAATAAATCGTGTGGCCACCAGGATTTATTTGCTTGGTTTCCTGCACGTCCCTTGGCATGGAGGGCTGATGAAGGCACAAGGTTTTCCACAGTGACCTCTCCTTCTGTGCCTCAGAGGATTTGCTGGAGCCTCTTTCCACACAGATTTTCCCTGTTCCTATTGGTACCTCCTAACTCTTCTTGATTTTAACCAAAACCAACTTAAAAATTAAAAAAAAATTGATCGCTATTAACCAAAACCAACTCAAAAAAAAAAAAAAAAATCCATCAACACAGACTGAGCCTGAAGGTGGAATAAACATAAAAAACCCTGGAGAATTCCACAATCTGTGACTTTTGGGCTTGTGTGCAGCCCAGTACCTGGTAGAGCTTGGTGTGCAGGGAGCCACTGAACTGCATGTACTGCACCAGGTAGGAGCGCTGCCCCTCGTAGGGGGTGATGATGCCAATCTGGTCAGGCTTGGCCCCAGCCTTGAGCAGCTTCGTGGTGATCTTCTCCACGTTGGCAGCCTCCGTCCTGGAGAGGCAGATTGGGTCAGCCAAGGAGGGTCAGGGCGTCAGGGATCAGTTTTTAGGCAGTTAATGGGGTTTAAAAGCCTCCCACGTGAGGGTGATTCAATGGAAAGATCAATTTTGCTCAAGCGCTGCAATTAATTCGCCTCGAGCTCCTCGCTCTGGACACGCACAGAGGAATGTGGGCCAAAACCAACATCCCAAAGGCCTCAGAACCACACAAATTTCACCTCCTGATTCTCAGAACTGCACAACAGACTGCAAAACCCCCTCAATTCCAAATGGAATTTCTTGCTGGAGTTAAATGTACACATGGAACTTTTATAATCAGCATCATTCCAAACATCCCCCAGATCCTTCGGCTGCTTTATCTAAAAGCTTTAAATATAGAATGTTTTGAATGTCAATGCCCCCTATCAGCCAACCATTGTGCTGTTTGTTTGTGCACAATCTGCTCCACTGTATCCAGTCTTGCACATGCTGCTCAGGAAACAGACTGAGATTAAAAATATCTCAGCTGATATTTTTTTTCACAAGTTGGGCTGGTTTCTCTGCCAGGCACGTGAACAATCATGACCCAAGAGGAGCAGATTTTAAATTTATTTGTTGAAAAAGAAGGTTGAATGTGCAGAAAAAAAAAAGGATAGGAAAAAAAAAAGTTCATTTCCATCCCTTTTGAACTAAATCTGAGATTTAGGATTCTGCTTGAGGAGTTATTGGAATTCAAAATGTGACTTGATCAGCATTTCCTGCTGGCCCAAATTCATCCACAACAGGCATTTTATCATGCCCTGCTCCTTCTACACCCAGTGAGGGTGAACTCCTCCACACAATCCCAGCCCAGCTCAGCTCTGAGCTGCTCCCACCTGGTGCCTTCTCCTCCTGGTTTGCTATGAAAGGAGCCCAGGGAAAAACCAACCCTGAAATGCAGCTCAGGCTGCACCCCCCTGATGGAGGCTTTGATTAAAGCACAAATGAGGGTTTATCCCCTGAGGAATCACCAGCCCTGCCCTGCTCACCGAGGCCAGCTTTAGACACCAGAGTTCTGCTCACCTGTTCAGGTAAGAGGTGCCTGAGCTGGCAATCTCCTCCTGTCCCTGGGTCACGTAGAAGAACATGGGTTTGTCAGGCTGGGGCCACTGGAAATCAAAGCCTTTCTTCACCCTGTCAGCTGAGGAGCACAGCAACAGGGAGCAGAACAAATCAGCAACACCACTTGGCAATTTCCATATCAAAGCGCCTCAAAACGAAGCGTGATGCAAATTTTTTTATTAAAAATCCCAACCCAGATGAGAGAATGCCTGCTTTGATCCCTGCTCAAGATTTGCTTCAGCTCTCCCCAAAGGCTCAGGAACCTTTAGTGTCACTCTCTTTTCAGATGATAATTTTAATAAAAAAACTTGTTCACTCTCCAGATTGTTCCAACAGCACCAACACCTTCCAGGCCATGGAAACAGAAACGAGCAGGGCTAACCCCAAAGTGAACAGGGCTGACCCCAAAGTGAACAGGGCTAAACCCAAATGAACAGGACTAACTCAAAAGAACAGAAGTACCCCCCAAATGAACAGGACTAACCCCCAAAATGAACAGGACTAACCCCCAAAATGAACAGGGCAAACCCCCAAAATGAACAGGACTGACCCCAAAATGAACAGGGCTGATCCCAAAATGAACAGGGCTGACCCCCAAAATGAACAGGGCTGACCCCAAAATGAACAGGGCTAACCCCCAAAATGAACAGGACTGACCCCAAAATGAACAGGGCTAACTCAAAAGAACAGGACTAACCCCCAAAATTAACAGGGCTAACCCCAAAATGAACAGGGCTAACCCCAAAATGAACAGGACTGACCCCAAAATGAACAGGGCTAACCCCCAAATGAACAGGACTGACCCCAAAATGAACAGGGCTAACCCAAAAGAACAGGACTAACCCCCAAAATGAACAGGAGTAACCCCAAACAAAGTCAGTTAAATGTATATTATGGAAAAACTCTGTGTGCCTCCACTGGGGATGCGCGTGCTCAGTGCCACTTCCCGCTGTGTTCCCAAAGTGCATTTCCGAGGGAAGGCCGGGACTTTCCCGCTTTGCCCTGCGGCGCTGCTCAGGTGGGCAGCAGCCCCTTACCTGCAGTGACCCCGTTCTGGAGGGACCCCTCGTAGAAGATGTTGGAGGGGAAGGCGCTGAGCGCGGGGTGCATGCGGTACTGCACCTGCAGCCGGATGGGCCGGATGCCCAGCACCACCAGCCTCTCAAACAGCGACTGCGACAGCCCAGCCTTGGCTGCCTTCTTGCACATCACCACAGGCCCCAGCTGGCAGTGGTCACCCACCAGGATCAGCTGTGGGAAGAGTTTGGGGACGGCTCAGTTTGGTTGCTGGAGGTTGTTTGGGATAACAGAAATATCCTACTGGAAAATGGAGAATGGCCATTTGGGATGGGAGGATCTTAAATCCCATCCAGTGCCACCCCTGGGGGCACTTCCCACTATCCCAGGTGGCTCCAGCCTGGCCTTGGGCACTGCCAGGGATCCAGGGGCAGTCACAGCTGCTCTGGGAATTCCATCCCAGCCCCTCTCCACCCTCACTGCCCCAGTATTCCTGCCCAATGTCCCATCCAGCCCTGCCCTCTGGCACTGGGAGCCATGCCCTGGGTCCTGTCCCTCCATCCCTTGTCCCCAGTCCCTCTCCAGCTCTCCTGGAGCTCCTTCAGGCCCTGCAAGGAGCTCTGAGCTCTCTCTGGAGCCTTCTCCTCTCCAACCTGGCCTTGGACACTCCCAAGGATGAGGCAGCCACAGCTTCTCTGGGAATTCCATCCCAGTCCCTCCCCTCCTTCACAGGCAACGATTTCCCCTAAATATAAAATCCAAACCCACTCTCTGTCAGTTTAAACCATCCCCTGACATATCAGGAATTAATCATTCTAACTTGTGATAAGCTTCAGCTCTCCCCAAAGGCTCAGGAACCTTTAGTGTCACTCTCTTTTCAGATGATCATTCTAATAAAAAAACTTGTTCACTCTCCAGATTGTTCCAACAGCACCAACACCTTCCAGGCCATGGAAACAGAAACGAGCAGGGCTAACCCCAAAGTGAACAGGGCTGACCCCAAAGTGAACAGGGCTAAACCCAAATGAACAGGGCTAACCCCAAAGTGAACAGGGCTGACCCCAAAATGAACAGGGCTGACCCCAGAGTGAACAGGGCTAAACCCAAAGTGAACAGGGCTGACCCCAAAATGAACAGGGCTGACCCCAAAATGAACAGGGCTGACCCCAAAGTGAACAGGGCTAACCCCAAAGTGAACAGGGCTGATCCCAAAATGAACAGGGCTCAATCCAAAATGAACAGGGCTGACCCCAAAGTGAACAGGGCTGACCCCAAAGTGAACAGGGCTAAACCCAAAGTGAACAGGGCTGACCCCAAAGTGAACAGGGCTAAACCCAAAGTGAACAGGGCTGACCCCAAAATGAACAGGGCTGACCCCAAAATGAACAGGGCTGACCCCAAAGTGAACAGGGCTAAACCCAAAGTGAACAGAACTGACCCCAAAATGAAGTCAGGTAAGTTTACATTACAGAAAAGGAAAAACGTTGTGTGCCTGCACTGGGCACGTGGCTGCTCAGTGCCACTTCCTGCTGTGTTTCCAAAGTCATGTTTTGGGGAATGCACGGATTACCTGCTTTGCCCCCAGGACCACGGGCACCATGCACTCCGGCTCGGTGGCCTGCGTGCTCTCGTCGATGAGGATGGAGCGGAACTGCATCTTGGCCAGCCTGGGATCTCCAGCTCCCACACAGGTGCAGCAGATCACATCGGCGTTCTGGGACGGGCAGGGAGCGGGATCAGCACTGGGGTGGGTGGGGGCAGCAATTTGGGGAGGCAGTGGGGATTTGGAGTGGTCACAGGGATTCAGGGGGGCTGCAGGGATTCGGGGTGGTCACAGTGATTCGGGGTGGCAGTGGGGATTTGGAGTGGTCACAGGGATTTGGGGGGGGCTGCAGGGATTTCAGGGGAGTTGCAGGGATTTTGGGGTGGTCACAGGGATGCAGGGTTGCAGCCTGGGGATTCGGGGAGGCTGCAGGGATTCCAGGGGGGCTGCAGGGATTTGGGGTGGTCACAGTGATTCGGGGTGGCAGTGGGGATTTGGGGAGGCAGCCCCAGGATTTGGGGTGGCAGCAGAATTTGGGGTGGTCACAGGGATTCAGGGGGGGCAGCAGGGATTCCAGGGAGCTGCAGGGATTCCAGGGGGGCTGCAGGGATTCCAGGGTGGCAGTGGGGATTTGGGGAGGCAGCCCCAGGATTTGGGGTGGCAGCAGAATTCGGGGTGGTCACAGGGATTCAGGGGGGGCAGCAGGGATTCCAGGGAGCTGCAGGGATTCCAGGGGGCAGTGGGGATTTGGGGACGCAGCCCCAGGATTCGGGGTGGCAGCCCCAGGATTTGGGGTGGTTGCAGGGATTCAGGGAGGCAGCCCCGGGGATCTGGGGGGGCTGCAGGGATTCGGGGTGGTCGCAGTGATTCAAGGTGGCAGTGGGGACTTGGGGAGGCAGCCCCAGGATTTGGGGTGGCAGCAGGAATCTGGGGTGGTCGCAGGGATTCAGGGAGGCAGCAGGGATTCAAGGAGGCAGCCCCGGGGATTTGGGGAGGCAGCAGAGGTTCAGGGGGGCAGCAGGGATTTGGGGTGGCAGTGGGGATTTGGGGAGGCAGCCCCGGGGATCTGGGGGGCACACAGGGATTCAGGGGGGCAGCCCCAGGCCCTCACCATCAGCAGCTCCCGCTCTGCCGTGCGCTTCAGCGCCCGGTAACGCTTCTCATCAGCAGAGGAAAGTTCTCCAGTCTCATCCTTGAGCTGCTGCAGCTTCTGAAGCTCTGGCATGCTGAGAAAAAACCCAGGAATTTTGCTTTACAGCCCAACCAACTCTGTAGGATTGCAGTGACAGTGATTTTTAACTAAAGCAAAATAATCCCATCGAGCAAACCACGGTGCAGCAGTGACAACATCCCTCAGCTGTGCCCATCACAAACACCAAAAACTGAGTTTTTTTCCTCATTCCTCACCTGTCCATGTTCCTGATCTGGTTGTGCAGGGCCAGGAAGGACACGGGGGAGTCGATGGCCTCGCGGCTCTTGGCACACAGACGAACCACCTTGAGGCCAGTCTGGTGGATCTTCTCTGTCAGCTGATCCACAGCGATGTTGCTGGGGGCACACACCAGCACAGGCCTGGAAAAACAGCCAAAAATCAGCCAAAAATCCCAATAAACTGAAATATTTTTCCACTAGACTTGCAATAAAGTATAAGTAGTAACACATCCCCTAAAGATATGCTGGAGAAGGGTGTTTTGTGCAAGGAGCCCAAGTCTCCCTAGAAAATACAGTTCAATGACACACAGGATTTTTGCTTTTAAAATCAAGGTGATTCTTTGCATGAATCAACCTCATCCATAAAGGCTCAGAGAGAGCAGCTCTCACCCATTGCCCTGCCTGGCCAGGTGATACACAATGGTGGCTGATGTCACTGTTTTCCCAGTGCCAGGGGGACCCTGGATAAGGCTCAGAGGACGCTGAAGGACGGTCTTGACAGCATAAACCTTAAAAAAATTAAAAAAAGTTTTATTGCTATTTAACATTCCCAGCACAGGATTCAAGTTGTTTAACCTCTGTTTATAAATCCTCTCTGTCATGCTGTGCAGTGAGAGGAGATGAGGTTACCTGAGAGTGGTTGAGATCAGGGAGTCCCTGGGCTGTGAAGCGTTTTGGCAGCTGGCATTTGATGATGACATCTTCCACCTCGTGGCCCAGCAGTTTGTGGTAAATGTACCCAGACACCGAGGTCTCGTCCACTGCAAACGTTTTCAGAGCACTCTGCATCCTGAAATGAAGGAAAAGCAGGAAAATTATTCCTAAAGATCAGCGTGAAGCACCCCCAGGTGTCCTACACCAGGTATCAGACACAAATGGGAAAGGGAGCAACGGCCAACACCTATTAACAAAATTAAAATCACAGAAATTACACTCTGAGAACACAGATTTTGCTTTCTCCCCACGTGAACATTACAAGGTATTCCCAGAAAAACGTGGAGAGGAACACCAGCTTTGGTGACAGAACCTGGGATGGTAATTGGAGGTGCAAGAACCCGTGACAGGAATTCAGGTGCAAGATTTGAAGAAAATTTGCAGCCATAATGAAGAAAATAATAGGGTAAGAGGAGATAATAATAATAGGATATACTACTAATAGGAAATGCTAATAATAGGACAAGAAGCCAACCCCTGTCTTACCAAACACAGACTTGGCTGAAGCCTGTGGGCCCCACAGCCAAATTTTGATATTTTAACTGTTTAAAGCAATTTCAGGAAGCTCAACTAGGAAATTGTTTTTCTTCTTATGTTTCAAGTATTATTAAATAGAAGATAAATTTCTCCCTTTGATATCTTTGCAACAAACCCTTCAAAATGAGAAAAATTGGCCATTTCATGCCATTAATTCCATTTCTAGCCTCTCTGAACCAGGTACCAGGTGTTGACCACACACTGGGATCTCTGATGGGCGGTGCCAAACCAAGACAAATTTTTTTGGCTGAAAAACACTCAGTGAAGGCAAAGAACAAAAAATCTACACCGAGTGCATCCAGTGCCTGCCAAGCTGTGAGGTGCTGCCTCAATACCTGTCAAAGGAAGTGGATTTCCACACAAAATCCACCTGGAAGTTGTGAGTGACCTCCACGGGAGCCCCCACGCTGCTCCTCAGCTCGATGGCTATCTCATCACCATAATCTGTAGAACCTCGTTAAGTAGTAATTTCGAGCAAAAATTTGAATTTTATTCTCCCCAATTTTGGTGATTTTCTTCGGCAGAGCCCCCCCCCCACTCCCACCACCACCATTTTAAATTAGCAGAGAATTACTTTTGGATGTAATGAATGACTTGTGAACGACTCCAGCTTTGGGCTGGCCCTGCTGAGGGCTCTCTAAGTAAAGGATACTATCAGGAACTTTGATCACGTGCCCAATTCCTTTCCAGAGGGGGGCCAGGTCTCCCTTGTACCTCAGGCAGATCTCATCTCCTTGCATGAGGCGCATGTCTGCAAAGGAAGGGGGGGAAAAAAAAGCTCTGAGCAACCACAAAAACCTTCCAGAGCCACCCCAGGCCAGCCTCAGAGTGCTCTGAACGCTGGTTTTATTCAGAAGGCAGAAAAAAAAACCCTGACAAAGAGACAGTCCAGGTGTTCTTACCTGAATCAGTCTTTGGCAAAGTGAAATAAGCAATTCTCTTCTTGTTCAAGCCCAGGTCCCACCTGACTGTGATGTTATCTTGGGTCTGAGGGTAAGAAAAAGAAAATCTATTATTTTCTTGAAGAGCTGTTTGCCAACCACCACAGTCCTGTGCTTCAAAACAGTGCAGAAATTACAAAACTTGCTGTTCCAATGTCACAGAAATCTGTATTTATTCCTGTGGCTGAGTCCACAGCACCTGCAGAAGGTGAGTTCTGTTCTGAGAGTTAATGGTGAGAAACAAAGTCCTGCTCACCAGCTGTGTAACTCTCCCCCACTTCAAACACCCACCAAATGTTCCCAGGAGCTCTCAGAACTCCCATTTCCCTGCCAGGGAACTGCAGCTCCTGAGGGTTAACAAACAGCTGCACTTCTGGGAGAGAAGGTGGCTTTTGGAAAGAAAAAGTTCAACACAGACAAGGTGAGAAGTTCCCAAGTGTTTCAATCTCTTCAATCCCCTCCTGTGAGGATTTTGCTCTCCTCTCCTCTCCCTGCTATCACACAGCACCATCACTGCTGATATCCCAGTGCTGCTACACCACAGCAATTCAAATATTGATTTATTGCACTCAAGGCTTCCTCTTGTGCTGTGATTCCACGTTTGACCCCAGCACTGGTCAGGAGTCCCTCAAAAGGCAAATCTCACACATTTTACCTGAGATTCCTTGAGTTTCTTGTCATAATCTGCCTCAAGCTTGACCAGAGGACCAAATATATTTTGGTATTGATAAGCATCTTCATATCTAAGCAAGACATGCTGGGGTTCCTCATCAACACCAGGTTTTTCCAAGTCCTCGAGGGTTGCAGATGGATTTTCCTGGAAATTAAAGCAGAGATGTTTTGTTTCACAGTTTGAAGTATAAAAATTGACAGCAGGACTGGTAAAACTTTGTTTTACTGATACAGGGAGTGATATCAAGGTGGAACCACCCTTAAAGCTGCACCAGGGCATTACAAATTGTATTAAACCCAGATTAAATTTTAAAGGATGCACAAAAAGCCTCTGAAAAAAAACCATAACTGAATGAAGCAACAACTCCCTGCTCTGCTGGGCATCACTTAAAGCAGAAATATTTGGAAGTCTTGATATGAGCAAGAAAAGTTGGTTTTCAGCTTGGCGAAGCCTTCAACAATTGCTTGAATCCTCTGACCAATTCTCTGTGGCACTGCAGGATTTAAACCTTGTGTGATTTCTGCCTTCCAGAGCTCTTAGAAGTCTTGTCTTCCCTTCAAAAAAAAACCTCAGAACTGGTAAAATAAACCCTGAAAAGTTGAGGTTGTACCTTCCAGAGCTCTTAGAAGTGTTGTCCTCCCCTCAAAAAAAACCTCAGAACTGGTAAAATAAACCCTGGAAAGTTGAATTTGTACCTTCCAGAGCTCCTAGAAGTGCTGTCCTCTCCTCAAAAAAAACCTCAGAACTGGTAAAATAAACCCCAAAAAGTTGAGGTTGTACCTTCCAGAGCTCCAAAAATCTCGTCTTCCTTTCAAAGAAAACCTCAGAACTGGTAAAATAAACCCAAAAAGTTGAGTTTGTACCTTCCAGAGCTCCTGAAAGTCTCATCCTCCCTTCAAAAAAAAACATCAGAACTGGTAAAATAAACCCCAAAAAGTTGAGTTTGTACCTTCCAGAGCTCCTAAAAGTCTTGTCTTCCCTTCAAAAAACCCTCAGAACTGGTAAAATAAACCCTGGGAAGTTGAGTTTGTACCTTCCAGAGCTCCTGGAAGTCTTGTCTTCCCTTCAAGAAAAAAAACTCAGAACTGGTAAAATAAACCCTGGGAAGTTGAGTTTGTACCTTCCAGAGCTCCTGGAAGTCTTGTCTTCCCTTCAAGAAAAAAAACTCAGAACTGGTAAAATAAACCCCAAAAAGTTGAGTTTGTACCTTCCAGAGCTCCTAGAAGTGTTGTCCTCCCCTCAAAAAAAACCTCAGAACTGGTAAAATAAACCCCGGAAAGTTGAGGTTGTACCTTCCAGAGCTCCAAAAATCTTGTCTTCCTTTCAAAGAAAACCTCAGAACTGGTAAAATAAACCCAAAAAGTTGAGTTTGTACCTTCCAGAGCTCCTAAAAGTCTTGTCTTCCCTTCAAAAAAACCTCAGAACTGGTAAAATAAACCCTGAAAAGTTGAGGTTGTACCTTCCAGAGCTCCTCCAGTTTGTTGATCTGCTGGGCTGTGATCTGCCGGGCCCGGAGCTGCTCCTGCTCCGAGGGGATCTTCACCAGCCAGGAGAGGAAGCAGCGGTCCTGGATCAGGGGCTGCCACTGGGAACTGTCCCAGTTGATGTCCTTCAAGCTGCTCTGGCTGGCACAAGGCTGCCTGCAGGACCAAAACACAGCCAGGAGTTGTGAGATTAGACAAGAGAGAGGGACAGGCTGGTGTGGAGGGTGAAAACAGGGCTGGTGTGCTCCTGAAACTGCCCAAAAAACAGGGAAAGTCCAAGCAAAGCAACCCCAGTCTGCTGGGAAAACTCATTTTTCAGTTCTTATTGCAGTATTGGGAGAAGTGTTGCTTGGGTGTTTCCAGGACTGAAAATGCATTTAAAATATTAAATATGACACCTTTGGAGGTGGTTATGATCCACGAAGATTGTGCACACACAGACCAGAAAAAGAGGTTATTTCCCAAACAGAACTTCCTCCACAGAAATACAATTTCTACTGGCAAACACACAGTGACAGCACTGAATTAAAACACACATAATTATAAATTTTCAGCTCTGACTGAGCCTGTCAGAACAATTTCTGATTTATTGTGGCCTCAAATGACTCTGTGAGCTGAGAGAAAAACACCCTGAGCGAGAGTCACTGTTCCATGGCTCCAGAGTCACTTCCTGAAAGGAGCTGTGCCTCTTCCAAAGCTGAAAAAAGAGAGGAAAACACCTTTTTTTCCATTAAGGAATGCAGAATTCAGGATAAAAAATACTTTCCTACAGAACCAAGATGTTTGAACATAACAGAACTCCCTTTGCTGCATTATCCACCTGCATCCCTGAACTCTGCGCGACCACCTGAAGGAAGAAGGGTGGCAAACTAGAACACAAGAGGTATTTTGGGCCAAAACAAAAGCAAGGGCTGCTTTTTCTAAAGCCAGAGGCTGAAGGGAGCTGGCAGCAGAAGCCTCCTCTCACCTGCACAGCAGAACCACCACGGAGTCAGCCTTGGCTGGGATGAAGCCCAGCAGGAAGACGTTGCGGCAGCCGCAGTTGTAGCACTCCAGCACGGTCTCTCCCAGAGGCCCATCCTTGTGCAGAGTCACCTCCTTGCACTTGGCTCTCACCAGGTGGTTCACGATGTGGCTGCAAGCAAACAGCACAGATGTGCAGCACAGATGTGCAGCACAGATGTGCAGCACAGATGTGGTAGATGTCGGCGAACCCAATGGGAAGAACGATGATGTCTAACTCTGTTTCAGAAGGCTGAATGATTGCTTTATTATAATTATAATATGCTATATAAAAGAGGATACTAAATACTACATGCTCCTTTCTCTAACTATCATATCTCACTCACAACTCGTGACCCTGTTCTCCAGAGTCCAGCCACAGGTGGGCTGGATTGGCCACCAGGCCCAAACAATCCACCATAATCCAACCAAGTGCTCACTCTGAGTAAACAATTCTCCAAACACATTCCACAAGAGAAAAACAAAGAACAAAAATAGAAATTGTTTTCTCTTTCATTTATCTCTGTGCACCTCAATAAAAAATCCTGAGAGAGAGAGAGAGAGAAATGTGCTTGCCACACACAGATTTGCAGCAGTTTCACACCACAAGCATGGTGTTAGTGTTGATTCCCTGAGGGGGGATTGAAGGCACCCGAGATGGTGTTTCATGCTGGCACTCAGGTGTTTATTATTTCTTATCAGTGAAACAGTCTCACTACACTGAGTTCAGCAGCTTTTTCAGTAGCAAGGCACAGAATGGCTAACTAACTCTTGTTACAAGGTCTTTTAAAACCAAACTATCTAATTAAGGAAGGACACCTAGATTATTTTCCCTTTTAACCCAATAACTGATCCCCCAAAGCCCACAATGTGGACTTTTCTGTCCAACCACAAACCCATGGAGAAGAAGGAAGGAGAAGGTGAAGAAGAACAACCTGCCTCCACCCTGAAACCTCCACCTTGCTTCATATTTATTTCTGTATTCTAAAATCCCAAACTCTAAGTTTTCCACCCTGTGATATTGCACACTTCTAACCAACTCCACACCCCTAATCCCAGTGCCATTAATCAATTTTAAAAGCCTGTTCCATGACCTCAGGCCAAATGCAGTGTTCTCTTGTGGGTCTGTGCCTTTCAGCCTCCAGGATTCCAACGTGTTAGCAATTATTAGAACACTGATAAATCTATTTATTGTGGCACACACTGGTAGGATCTGCCTCTTTCCATCCATGCTGGGAACATTTCTCAGTGCATGGCTGTGGTATTCCCGTGCCCTCTGAACAGGATTTCTCCTGAGAAAAGCTGAGAAAAAAGAGAATCAAAACAATTCTTATCTCATTCACTACTCCTGTGTTTGTGCCCATGTAGAATGTGGCATAGAGATTGTTTACCCAAGGTGATTATTTAATTAAATTCTGGTGATGGTGTTTAGATTCATTAACCAATTAGATCCACGTGTGTGTTGGGACTCTCAGGAGAGAGTCACAAGTTTTCTATTTAGTTCTTGTTAGTGTAATATAGTGAAATATAGTTATAGGATAGTTTAATAAAGTAATTAATTAGCCTTCTGAAATCATTAGAGTCCTACACCTCATTCTTCCCACGCCGGGGATCCCAACACCGATACCTGGGTGCTCTGAGAGTGAAAGAAGAGGAAATGGGTACAAAGTTGATGTTTGCTTTCCAGGATTCCATCACTTACCTGCCAGAGGTGTTTCCACGCCCGTTGCAGAACCATTTCTTGCTGGTGTTGCAGTAAACCACACAGGCAGGGTCGTGGATGCCACAGTAACTGCAATTCCAAAGGGAAAACCAGCAAGTGACTGGTTATTGCTGAGAGGAAAATCCAAATCCGAGCTCTAACTGGATTTACAGGGCACAAAAATAAGGGCAAGTGGAAACTGGGGAACATCAGTGCTGGGAGAAGCATCAAGCAGGAGCCAGATTTCTGCTGTGAGTCACAAATATTTTAAAACTCCCCTGGGATTTATCCCCCAGGGAGCTCCGAGCTGGCCAAAAGTGGACGTGGCAGCTCCAAACCTGTTCAAGAGCTCCAAGAGCAGCACAGGGAGCTGTTCCCAAAATCCCTTTCCCTCCTGGAAGCCTCACCTGCAGGCGTGCACAGGGAGATCCTTGGTGTAGTAAGTGTCCTCCTCATCCTCCTCGAAGTTGAGCTCTGCCAGGAGCTGGCTGGTCTTGGCCACGTTCTCATCCACGGCTCCATTCTGCAGGATCCCATCGGGACCGTTCACCTGGAATTGGGGTGCACACCCAAAATGAGCCCCAAAAATCTTGTGTGGCACTGAAACACCTCCACAGAAAGCTGCTGCCAAAGAGCATTTTATACACGGCCATTATGTAACCACGATTTGCTTCAGCAGCTCCTGTTCTCCAGGATTATTTCAACTCTAACTGATAAATTGGAATAAAGTTTCCAGGAGGAGATTGCTTTCCTGCAGATTGTATTTTTCCATACAATCCCACAATCAATACTTGCTCCATCACCTCCTGCTTCACAGGATTATTTAAACTCCAACTGATAAGCAGGAAAACAAGGAGATTGCATTTCTGCAGTCACATTTTCCCACAGCCTTACAGAACAAAATTCCATTTCAACAATTCCAGCAGCTGTTTTCTCACCTTTCTTTTTATTCCAGGGATCTACCTGGGAACAGGAATTTCCCCCACCTCTCCCTGTATCCACCATGGGCTGCCAGAACCATGGAATTCTGCAACATTTGGTGCTGTCTCAGCAACTTTCCCACCCCCAGCCTTTCTCCTGACAAAAATAACTCCATTTTTTGGCACTTTTACCACCAGGAGGTGGTGGATGTCACGCTGGGATTTTGGCAGGGCCACTGCAGGTGTGGCCCCTTGGGCTTCCCAGGTGTCCTGGTTTAATTTCTCCAGCCCTGAGGGGCTTTAGAACCTCAATACCAAGTTGGGAAAGACCCCAAAATTTGGTTTATTCTCTGCCTTCTTTAGCCAAGATCCCATCAAAAGCTGAACAGGGAAAAGTTTATCTTAATCCACGTTAATTTTGGGTGGAAAATGTGGGAAAGGGGCCACCAAAGTGACTGGAATATTCACAACACATCGGAGGGGAGTGCTGGGGTCATTTCCTTATCAAAGGGATAATTAACACCCCCCCCAATGTTTGTAAAGTTAATATTTATTTATAATTTTTAAACAGCCAAATAGGAGAAAAATCACTTAAGGCCTTTGTCTCTGAAATAATATTTGAACAATTTAGATTTAATGTAATTTATCTGGGAGGTGCAACTTAATCCTGACAGAAAGCTGCTCCCAGGGAGAACACAAAACCTTTAGTAAAAGAAATCAAAAAATAAATTAAAAAGTTGCCCTCTTCATGCTGTAATGAAGCAAACTGAGCTTATTTCTCATTTAGAGAGACCCACATTAAAAATTTAAGAGCCAATTGCAAGAGTTAAAGTCCCAAGCCAACTTCCCACTTGCCCTGAGCCATCAGGACCTGCCCTCAAAGCCACCAGCTCCGTTTGCAGCTCCGCAAATGAAATGAGGAGCATTTAAATGAAATAAATAAATGGGCTGACTTTTATTGGTGTTATCTCCAAGCTCTGCCTTTTAATAGAAACGATCAGCCCAAAGGAAGCGAAAGTGCAAAAGGGAAGATGGAAAAAGGAATCAAACCCCACGGATGGAGCAGCAGCAGCAGCACAACCCCGTTAGTGGGGTGAGGGCAAATCCCACCAGCTCGCTGTGGAACAGACTCTGCACAGAGAAAAATCCACTTCAAACCATTGTCAGCAGGTAAATATCCACTTCAAACCACTGTCAGCAGGTAAATAGCCACTTCAAATACCCATTTCCAATTGATAGAGCCATTTTAGAAAAGATAAATAAGGCCTAATCTGGCACAGGTGGGATTGCAAAGCCTGGAGTTTATCTGAACTCCTTACAAGCATTCCCAGGCATTTCTGTCCCACAATGCATTATCTGAAGGCTGGTTGATTTTAATACATTTTATGTATTATTATGTATTATGTGCTTATGTATTTTTGGGTGTTCATTAAAAAAATGCCCTGTTGTTTTTTTTTTTTTAAACAAGCAGTAAAGTTTGGGTTTGGTTTGGGATTTTTTAAGGCAGAAAAGGAAGAAATGTCAAGGGCAGGAGTGGCTGTGCTGTCCCAGCCCTCGGGGAGGCAGCAGTGATGTCACCTGTGCTGTGAAGTGCAGCCCCAGCCCTTGGCAGGCTGTGGATGAGGAAGTGATTGTTCCAAACCCTCCTGTGATGTCAGCCTGTGTGCACTGGATTAAAAACCTGGCACGGGCAGCTCTGGTGGCAGGGGGGCCACTGCTCTGCTTGAAAAAATGTTGGCTGCAACTTCTGGCACGGCGAGTTTGGCAGCTCCGGGCTGAGCACTGAGAGGTGCCACAAAACTACTCCCAAAAACTGCCGGGCCTGCCTCACTCCTCTGCTGGCCTCCAAAATATTCCCTGGGAGACCAAACAAGGGCCAGGGACTGAGCTAAGGGACAGAAAGCAGCGGGGATGGGGAAGCTGTGGCTGCTCCATCCCTGGAAGTGTCCCAGGACAGCCTGGAGGGGGTTTGGAGCAGCCTGGGACAGTGGAGGTGTCCCTGCAGGGGTGGGGTGGGATTTAAGGTCCTTCCAAGCTCTCTGGGAGTCCCTGATTCCATGAAGGAGGTGACAAGATGTCACCAGGCCTCCAGTCCCTGAGGGATCCAGCAGAGCTGGAGAGGGACTGGGGACAAGGGATGGAGGGACAGGAGCCAGGGAATGGCTCCCAGTGCCAGAGGATGGGCTGGGTGGGAGACTGGGCAGGGATTGCTCCCTGTGGGGATTCAAGGCCAGGCTGGAGGAGGGAAGCTCCAGGGAGACCTTGGAGCCACTGCCAGACCCTGAGGGATCCAGGAGAGCTGGAGAGGGATCTGGGACAAGGACTGGAACCCCAACACAGGGAATGGCTCCAAAGTGGAAAGGGGAATCTGGGTGGGACAGTGGGAAGGAATATCCCACCCTCCTGGCTGGGATGGAATTCCCAGAGCAGCTGTGGCTGCCCCTGGAAGTGCCACCCTGGGACAGTGGAAGGTGTCCCTGCAGGGATGGGATGGGATGGGATGGGATGGGATGGGATGGGATGGGATGGGATGGGATGGGATGGGATGGGATGGGATGGGATGGGATGGGATGGGATGGGATGGGATGGGATGGGATGGGATGGGATGGGATGGGATGGGATGGGATGGGATGGGATGGGATGGGATGGGATGGGATGGGATGGGATGGGATGGGATGGGATGGGATGGGATGGGCTTTAAGGCCCTTCCAACCACTCTGGGAGTGCCTGATTCCATGAAGGAGGTGACAAGATGGTGTTAAGATGTCACCAGGCTTCCAGACCCTGAGGGATCCAGGAGAGCTGGAGAGGGATTTGGGACAAGGACTGGAACCCCAACACAGGGAATGGCTTCAAAGTGGAAAGGGGAATCTGGGTGGGACAGTGGGAAGGAATATCCCACCCTCCTGACTGGGATGGAATTCCCAGAGCAGCTGTGGCTGCCCCTGGAAGTGCCCAAGGGGGTTTGGAGCACCCTGGGACAGTGGAAGGTGTCCCTGCCTCTGGGACTTTTAAGATTTAAGGTTTTCCAACCCAAATCGTGCCGGGATTCTGGGATCCTGCTGCCTGTGAGTCCCGGATCAGGGCTAACAGAATATTCCCCTCTCCACTCCTGCTCCCAGCTCCCACACCCAGCCAGGCCAGGAGCAGAGCCCCAGGTGAGCACACCTGCAGCCTCCTCACCCAGCTCTGCTTTCAAGTGCTGCATTTCAAGCTGCAGCAAGAAGTGTAACTGCACCTTAACTCCAGCAGGCATTCTGCTAGAGAAATCCTGCACCGAGGCTTCGGCACCATCCTGCTGATGGATGTCACCCCCACAACGCTCAGGGAATCCCCCCCAAAACCCCCCATTTTTGGGGTCGGGTGGCAAAGGCAGCTGCTGCTGTGTGTGATTTTCCCTTCAGGGCTCTGCTGGGATCCCCGGGTGAGGGTGATTTGCTTTCCCTTTCCCGAGGAGGAGGAAGCTGGGGAAAGCCTCGCCCCTGGGAGGGAGCGGCGCTTCCAGATGGGACCTGAGCAACAAGGACTCGTCTGGCCCGGACAAAACAGCCTTTGTTAGCACTGCAAATTAAACCCAGCCTCCCTAGGCCAGGCCGCCCAGCTCCCAGCTGCCCCAGGCTCCCTGAGCCACCCCAGGAGCTGAGCTCACCCACACCCAGGGTCCCAGCAGCGAAATCCCACCCGCAGCAGCGAAAAAAAAGAGGCAGGAGGGAGAATTCCAGAGAATTCCGGGATGGTTTGGGGTGGGAAGGGACCCTAAAGCCCAGCCAGGGGCACCCTCCGTGACCCCAGGGTGCTCCTTGGACACTTCAGGGATGCAGGGGCAGCCACAGCTGCTGTGAGCATTTTAAATTCCTCTTAAAAGACTTCAGGAAATCGATTCTTATGTTTATTTAATTCTAGGAAACAATGGCAATAGAAATTTCTGTAGAAAATGTTTGTGCTCTGCACCTACTTTTGGCAATTGTAACACTATTAAACTATTAATTAAATATACTGGGAAAGGAAGTTTTTTCCTAAAAAATGAAGTGCCCTGCACTGCTCATCTTTTTAAAAAGACCCCAGAAACAGCAGAGCAAAAGTTTCCACCTCCAATATTCCTCAGCTCCAAATAGAATTATTTACTTAATTAGCTTTAATTATAATCACAGGGCTAATATTTCATTAAGCAAAACCTGATCAATTGGAGGAGTCATTATTTAAGATGCCTCCTGCCAAAAAGAACAACAAACTTCAATTATCTAGTGAGGGCAGCAAAAATTCTGCCCAGAACCTTTAAAAAAGCCCCAGATTTTGTGATTTTATCAGCCCTGAGCCCATTGAGAGGGGCAGGTCTGAGCAGATCCTGGGCTTTGTTTTACTTCACTCAGGAGGAAATGGGGCCTGTTCCACCTCTGAGAGTCCCTCCCCAAAAATGACATTTCTAACGTCAAAATGAGCAGCAGGGTGATCACAAAAGTTTGCAGAAACTCAAAACCATCCTGATTAAAAAAAAAATCAACATAAAATCCCTTCCCTTTAGCCAGCAGACAAGACCAGTACCTGAAGGTGCTCTCCAGAGCTTTTATTACTTTTTTTTTGTTCACTTTGACTTCAAAGGTTTTTCAAACATGTTTAGACAAAAAAAAAAAAGGCCAATTAATTATCCTCTTGTCTGGACTTTCAGCTTATGAGGCTGATTTTGGGGTGGTTTTTCTTCTCCTTGGCCACAAATTCCCTACTGGGAGCTCTGGAGTGATCACAACCCATTAAAGGTTTAAAATTAAATGTGATTAAAATTCTCTTTTGATGTACGTACACAGAGAGATTTTACTGCTGGTAGAAAATAATTCTGATCTCTCAATGCCCAAATTTTGGATCAATTCTACCAAATCCAAAAGCTGGGAATAAACAGAAAACAACCCAACAGCTCTGAGCTCTGCGAGTCACAACCACAGTGGCCTGAGCACGTCCCTGCTGTCACCGAGCACTTTCAGGCATAAAAACTGATTTAATTTGTGCCGGGATGAACGGCCAGGACAGGAGAAAGCCTCGCTCAGCACTGCCCTGCACACCTGTGGAGCTGGATGTGCTCCCTGCTCCCACTCTGCTGCACTCTCACACCCAGCTGGGGCAGCTTTTGCAAAGCAAAGGACAAAAACCAGGCGCAGGGTGTTTGGTTTGGGCATAAAAACTCACCAAAAACTCTCAACTCCTCTCTAAACTCATCCCTTAACACGTGGCTGATGTACAAGCATTTAATGGTTAATAATGGGATTTCTGTGAGGGACCTGAATATTCCATGATCTTCAGACTGGAGAAAAGTGTGGCTTTTTTAAAAAATACGGGAGAGTTCTTGGGTGTTTTTGTTGTTTACTACGGGCACAGTGAGATTGTTATCTTCATTTGCTGCACTTCTTGTCAGCTGTAATCCTAATTCCTCCCCTGCCTACGAGTTGTGAATCGCTAAAGAAATACAATTTCATTCTCTTTTAGGCACCAACTGCAATAATAATAATTAAAAAACCAAAAAAAACCCAACACTAAAACCTGTTTTTAAGCCACGAGCTCAGAACTTGTCTCAGGCCTGCCCCTGCCACACAACCCCCAAACAAACCAGCCCAGCAGCCGTGCGGCAAAAGAAAGTGGAAACTGAAATAAAAAAAAAAAAAAATTAACATTCACAGTAAGAACAAGAAAAAAAAAATTAAAGCGCAGTTTAGCGAGGGGAAGTAAAGAAGCCGAATTTCCTCAGCGCCCAACTTTGCATAACCAAACACCACCCGAACCCCGCGTTTGCTTTAAGGAGAAAGCACCTGAACTGACACCCAGCCTCGGTGGGTTTTTTTTTGTTTTGTTTTTTTGGTTTTTTTTCTCCCTATCGCAACGACACGACTATCGCGACTGGGCCAGCCGGCCGCGAGTTTCCTCCGCGCAGGAACTCGCTCCAATTCCGCCTCCCGGGGCTCCCCCACACGCGGCTCCCGCTCCCCGCCCGCCCCTTCCGCACCCCCCCCGCGGCTTCCCCGCCGCCTCACGGCCCCCTCACCTGCGCTTCCAGCGGGCCCGGAGCTCCCTGCCCCGCGCCGGGGGGCCCCTGGCCCTGCGCCGGCCCCGCCTGGCCGGGCCCGGGCGGGGTTTGGGTCTGGCTGGGGAGGGTGAAGTCGGTGAACTCGAACTCGGAGCCTTGCGTGTCGGCGCCGAGCAGCTCGGCCTCCTCGGTGTCCAGGAAGGTGAGGGTCTGCGAGCTGGGGCCGTACGCCTCCACGCTCATGGCGGCGGCGGCGGCGTCTCCTCCGGCCGGGAGCCTTCGTGCGCCCCCCCCCCGCCTCCCCACGCCCGCCCCCGCACCCCGGGCCTCTCTGCCCCTCAGGCGAGCCGGGGCGGCCGCGCTACGCGAGCGGCGGGATCCGCCGCGCGCACCAGGCCGCGCGCCGCTCCCCACACACACACACCCCCCCCCCCCGCCCCCGGCACACACAAAAACGAACCCGCCGCCGCCGCCGCGCTCGGGCCGGCTCGGAGCCAACGGGCGGGAGAAGGGAGAGAGGCAGCGGGGGCCGCGTCCGAGTGTCCGGCCGGGGTCCGAGCGTCCGTCCGGCCGCGGCCGCCCGCGCGCCAGGCCCGTGAGCGGTGACGCGGAGCGCGCGCGGGGGACGCGCCGACGGCAGCGCGCGCGCGCGCGGGAGGGGACGGCGCCGGGAGCGGGGGGGGGGGGGGGGTGACGCACACGCAGCACGCACGGGGGCGCGCGGCACGGCCGCCAGGGGGCGCGCTGCCCCGCCCCGCCGCGCGCACTGGAGGGGCGGGGCTTGGCTCGGAGTGACGGGGGCGGCGGCCAATGGGTTCTCGGGGTGAGGGGGAGGGGGCGCGCCACGCCCGCCCGCTGCACGCGGAGGGAAAGGGGCGGGGTTTGGCCCTGAGTGACGGGTGTGGCGGCCAATGGGCCATCGAGATGAAGGGTCAGAGGGGGGCTGGGGGTGGCCAGAGCCGCCTGGCGAGGGGGGGCGGGTTTGATTCTGAGTGACAGGCACAGCAGCCAATGAGGGCGGGAGTGTGCGTTCCGACCAGCATTGCACACGTTGTGGGCGGGGCTTTGCTCTGAGTGACGGCCCTGGCAGCCAATGGGTTCTTGATATTACGGGGTGGGCGGTGCCTGGCGCTGAGTGACGGCTGTGGCAGCCAATGGGACATCGAGGTGAGGGGCGGGGGCTGAGGTGGTGGAGAGGTCACTGAGATGGACGTGGTGGCACTGGGCCCTTGTGAGGGGCTGAGGGGGTGAACAGATCACTCTGAGGGGATGTGATGGCACTGGACACTTGTGAGGGGGTGAACAGATCACTCTGAGGGGATGTGATGGCACTGGACACTTGTGAGGGGGTGAACAGATCACTCTGAGGGGATGTGATGGCACTGGACACTTGTGAGGGGGTGAACAGATCACTCTGAGGGGATGTGATGGCACTGGACCCTCGTGAGGGCCTGGACAGGTCACTCTGAGGGGACGTTGTGGCACTGGACCCTCGTGAGGGGCTGGACAGGTCACTCTGAGGGGACGTGGTGGCACTGGACCCTCATGAGGGGCTGAGGGGGTGGACAGGTCACTCTGAGGGGATGTGGTGGCACTGGACCTTTGTGAGGTCCTTGCACAGATCACTCTGAGGGGACGTGGTGGCACTGGGCACTTGTGAGGGGGTGGACAGGTCACTCTGAGGGGACGTGGTGGCACTGGGCACCTGTGAGGTCCTGGACAGGTCACTCTGAGGGGACATGGTGGCACTGGACCCTCGTGAGGGGGTGGACAGGTCACTCTGAGGGGACGTGGTGGCACTGGACCCTTGTGAGGGGGTGGACAGGTCACTCTGAGGGGACGTGGTGGCACTGGACACTTGTGAGGGGGTGGACAGGTCACTCTGAGGGGACGTTGTGACACTGGACCCTTGTGAGGGGGTGAGGGGATGGACAGGTCACTCTGAGGGGATATGGTGGCACTGGACCCTCGTGAGGGGGTGGACAGGTCACTCTGAGGGGACGTGGTGGCACTGGACCCTCGTGAGGGGGTGGACAGGTCACTCTGAGGGGACGTGGTGGCACTGGGCACCTGTGAGGTCCTGGACAGGTCACTCTGAGGGGACGTGGTGGCACTGGGCCCTTGTGAGGGGGTGGGCACGCTGTGGTGACAGTGGGGTCAGCTGTGCCCACCATGAGCTGCCAGCTCTGCCCGTTCCCTTGGAACTGACGGGCGGCACACGGGGTTCAGTGGGAATTAAGGATCGGGAATTACAGTAATTCCCGCTCCAGCTGTAATTCCTGTCACTCCTGTAACACCCCTCAGCCCTGAGGAACAGCTGAGCTGCTCTGGGCGTGCTGGGCTGGGGATTCTCTGAGCTCAGGGCCGTGCAGAGAAGGGAGCACCACATTTCTACCTTGAAATAAACCAAAAACTTCGGATTTGCCCTCACTCCATTCGATCAGCACACAACAAATCCCTTCTAAGTGCTGGGAAAGGCTGGATATTCAGTCCCTCTTCCCTTCCACGTTAAGATGCAAATATGTGTCTTCTCTTATAAATAACTTGGATTTTATATTCTTGCTTTTGGTGTAGGATAAAGCCCAGCCTGAAACGACGTGTACCAGATCTGCAGCTGCTGGGCTGAAAAGATGGAGACTGGAAAACATCCTTGTCCTGGGAATATTGTGCAGCAAAAGGAGGGGAAAAAAAAAAAAAACAAACCCAGAGAACACAGGAGTCACCACTTCTGCAGAGAGGCTGAATTCATCTTACTTTTAAGGGGAATAAACTGTTCAGAGCAAAGCATAACGGGGAGAAAGCATGAAATAACATTTGAGGATGAAAGTGCAACCGGAGGGGGGGGGAAAAAAATATAGTACAAAGCCAGGTGGATGCTTGCTGCAAACACTTTTATTTATTAATAAACACACCACACTCCAAACGTTTGGCTGCTTGACAGAATCCTCAAAAATCTTGGAAAGGGATCAAAGTTCTGCTGCTCTGCCGGGTTCCTCTCCCTGTCCCTGCCACAGCTCGGGGAATAACGGTGTGGAAAAGTCCCTCCTGTGCCAGCACGAGCCGGATTTGTCCCCCGAGGGTGGCGTTGGGGACACTTCGGTGCTGCTGTCTGAGGTGCTGAAGCTGCAGATCCCCCACCACGGCCTGCGTGGAGCTGGGAAAGCAGCTGGAAAACCAAACTGGTTTCAACTGGAGGTTGAAATTCTCTTTATACCAACGCGGCGCAGCGGCACGTGAATTTCGGGATAACTCTGCTTTATTGCAACGCTGGAAGCTCCGGGGGCCACTTTGAAGCTTTTAAGGATAAAATGGATGCACAGCCAGGCTACAGAGCTGCCAGGCTGTATTTTTTTTTTTTTTTTTGCTTTTGTTTTTTTGGTGTTTTGTGCAAGTTTTCTCCCTCAAATCCGCGCTGCTGCAGAGGAGAGGCTGTGACTCACCGGGCTTGACTGCTGTGCGGCCAGGATGGAATTTAAACAGGCAAAAACTGGCACAATTCCCTGCTGAGTTTCCCCATTCCCCGGGCAGGTCAGAAGCTGGGATTCACAAGAAGAGAAGAAACGTGAGTGAATTCTTATTTTAAACGAGGTGCGGGCGATTAGCGAGGTGCTGATGAGGAGTGACAAACCCGAGCAGCTGGAGGTGCTGGGGAGAAATCCCAGCCCTGGGAATAAGGAGAGGCCTTTCCTTGAACCTGATTTGAATTCCAGAGCCCAGCAGCTCTGGGATTTGCTGGCATCCTCCTCCTCCTCCTCCTCCTCCTCTCGGGGCTGTGAGGGGAAGGCAGGGATGGGATTGGTCTCCAGGAATTCCCAGCCATGGAGATAAAGCTGGAAGGGCTCCGTGACGTGAGGGGGGGGCACAGCCAATGGAGCCCAGGCTGGCCAAAACGGGGGGAAAAATGGGATATTTTTATCCTGGCACGGAACAATTCGGGTTAGGGGGAAGTGAGGGTGGAGCAGGGATCAGGTGGGGAGGGAGGAGCTCAAGGGAAGCTCCCACCCAGAGCAATAAATGCACCCAGGATGTTCATTAAGGACAATAAATGCACCCAGGATGTTCATTAAGGACAACAAATGCACCCAGGATGTTGATGAACCAAATTCATTGCTTTATCTCCCCCCTGCTCTGGTCACATATTTTTATTTAGTGCTCAGGGGGTTTAAAAAAAATCACAGAATTCCAGGCTGGTTTGGGGTGGAAGGACCTTAAACCCCATCCATTCCCACGGGCAGGGACACCTCCCACTATCCCAGGTTGTTCCAAGCTGTCCTTGGGATGGAGAATCCACACCAATCTCTTCCAGTGCCTTTCAGAATAAAGAATTTCATCCAAATGCTCCATTTTCTTCATTTTCTCTCTCTGTGTTTTGCCTTTTTCTTCCCTTTTTCCTTAAAACAAACCCCAAATGAAAATCCCTTAAAATTTTACTTATTTCACCACACCTGAATACCAATAAATGAAAGAATAACAAAAAATATGGTTTTTAAAATAAAAATATTCTCAATGCTGACAAAATTCCAATAAAATAATTTTTATTATTATTTTTTTTAAGGAAAAAAAAAATTGGGAATGAGTTTTTCCAGTGCAGCTGGGCCACTTCTCCTGAGTTACCACGAGAGGGACACAGAAGGAAAGCAAAAGGAGCTGGGAAAGAAAGAATCCAAGGACCAGCTCGAGGTGGGAACATAGCAACACATTTCCCTTTTGTTTGGGAATTTCTGGGATCACAGCACTCCTACAGCTCCCATAAAATCCTCCAAAATCCCTAAAATCCTAAATTCATCCCATAAAATCCTGAAAAAAATCTTCACAGATAATGGGCTAAGAAACGTGAATAGTTAAAACGTTTTGGTTTTTTTTTTCCCCTGATTTTCCTTCAGCTTTTTCCCTTTGGAATGTCAGGACAGGGAGAGGTTGGGCTGGCTGGGATTTTGTTCCATCCTGGAGCAACAAATCCCACAGGATTTTGTGGGTTTGGAGAGGTATTTTTGTTTATTCCCGGGGAATTTTTGTTTGTGGAGGTTGGGGAGGTATTTCTGTTTATTCCCAGGGAATTTTTCACTAATTAACAGCTGATGATGCAAATGCCAGGAAATCCCAGATCCCATAAAATTCCTGCATGGAACAAAGGCCCCATAAAACCCCCTGAAGTAAATATTGAATATTTCCTGGGCTCTTGTGGAATTAAAAATCCCAGTCCTGAAATGCCCTGGAATGAATTAATGCAGAGTGGATTTTTAGGGCTCTGCAGTTGATTCATCCTTAATGGCAGCAAAGCTTCACTTCCAGCCCTGGCTGGGCAGGCTGGGATTGGGAGAAAAATGCTGGAAAAAAAGGAAAATGAGAGGAAAAAACCCTTATTTTTAAAAAATGATAACTTTATGGACTTCAGTCTTACATTTGTTTGACAGCATTTTTACATCACATTAAATAGTCCATTGAGTGCTGGGACACAGTGGTCAATTTAATATATTTCTATATTTATATAATTATTTTATATTTATATTTTTCTATTTCTATTTCTACACTCTTGTATTTCTATATTTTTAGAGTTTTATATTTTATATTATTGTATATTCCTAATTTAATATTTATTTTTATTTTTTTTACCAAGCCCTTTAATGCCCAGAATGCTTTCACAAGCTAAGAACATCTCCAAAAAGTGTTATTAAATAAATATAAGAATTTCTTTCATTTCCCAGAAACTTTAGTGCAACAGGAAATGCAAATCCAGCTCTGATTTCAGTGGGGAAGATTCACAGAAAAGGGTTTTTCCTCATTATTTTTTTTTTTTGCTTTTATCCTTCAACAATTTGTGATAATTCTGATTAATTCTGCTTTACCTGCAGATTTAATTGGGGATAAATATTCCCAGAACAAGTCACGGGGATGTAACTCCATGAAGGAAAAGGAGGAGAAGAATTTTGGCCAAAATCCAGGGATTTTGAATGAAGAAAGTTCTCAGAAATTAAGGATGGTGAGTGACATTAAAAGATAGCAGATAATAAAAGATAACAGATAATAAAAGATAAATAGTAAGAGATAACAGCAGGAGATGAAAAGGAAATGAAACTTGGTGCTCTAAACCAGCTCCAAATGGATGCTATAAATAAGTAAATAAATAAATTCCAATAAATTGGGGTTGAATATTAAAATAAGAACTAAAAATACTGAGTTTCAGTGGGAAACTTGACATCCTTCCCTCCAAAAATGTGTTAAAATTCCCTTTCCTTGAAAAGAGCTGAAAGAACAGGACAGGAGCTGGATTCAAGGAATTAATGTAGGGAAAAAAAAGCTTTTTATGGGCAGAACTTGTGCCTTTTGTAGGTTTTTAGCTGCAGAATCACCATGTGAAGTTAAAACTCACTAAGAAAAAGCCAAGAGTTCCTAAAATCCAAGGGGAAAAAAATGCTGGAATCCCTGAATTTATTCGAGGAGATCTTTGGGAGGATCTGTTCCCTATTAAAGCTGCCTCTGGAAGGAGCAGATTTGTTAAAAATCCTCAATTTCCAAAGGGGCACCGACAGCTCTTGGGGGAAAAAAAAAAAAAAAAAAAAAAAAGGGATTTCTCCAAAGCAGATGTTGTTGGAGCTGAGCTTAAAAAACAAAATGTGGAGCTCTTGATGGGCTCCAAAATGTCCCTGTTTGTTGGGATTTCTGGCAGCTTTCCTGGGCAGATGGAGGTGATTGTGGAGTAATGGAAAATCCAGGCTTCCCACAGGGCTGGGGTGTGTGTGTGGGGCTGGTGATCCTCCCCAGAAAGAGAAGCAAACGGGGCATTTCCAGGTTATCCCGTGGAAATTTGGGATTGTGTGCAGTTTTAGCAGGTTTTTGGTGTGGTGGCAAGCTGATTTTGTGCTGATGCAGGTTTTTAATTTTGGGGCAGGCAGAACGCTCAGGGTTAAACCTGAGGATGGGTTTGTGTCTTCAAAGCAAAACACAAAAAAAAAAATCACTTCAAAATCAGGAATTTTGGAGTCCCACCCTGGCTTTTTCTGTGCTTTTGGTGTAAGGGAATAACATATTTACATTCTCTGCATAGAAAATAAATCCTCCCAAGGAAATCCTTCTTTCCTGCTGTGGAGAAATCTTAATTTGGCTCTTAATGCAAGGAATCAATAATTGGGGTTTGGCTGAGTGTCCCAACGTGTCCAAGGTGTGTTTGGCCACACCAGGACTTCCAGGAGGGCTCCAGGACCAAACACCCTCACCTAAAAAATGCCCTGCAACAGGAAAATTTCATTTTCTGGCCTCCATCCCTGAAGAATTTTCCTTTTCAGTCCCTTTTGATGTTAAATTTGCCCAGCTTGGCCTTATCTTTTCCTTGCAAATGCTCCAAGTTTGGAAAACAAGGAGTGTAAAGTCATTTATGCTTCCACAGCTATAGGAAAAACTGGTGATGTTTCATCAAGTTGAAGTTGCTTTTTTCATTTTTGCTGACCAAAAATCAAACAGAATTGAGGGAACCCAGAAGCGTTGGGTGTTGCAGTTGTTTTGCCATCGTGGAAGGCCTTCCAAGGAGCTGTGTTTGTCGTGTCTGGGGGGATGGTTTTAGCAAGGGGGAAGGAATGTTTTCCTTGCAGAATTCTGTGGATTTCAGGAGGAATCCAGCCAGGGCTGCCCTCAGGCTGTGAATGCTCCCAGTGTAGTTTTGTGAGGCCTTCCCAGAAGTCGGGAGTTGCTTGGAAATGAACCCAGGAATGCCATCAAACAGCCTGGGACAAGATCAAGGGGGCTGTGGGCTCCCAGATTGTCCCACATTCCCACAGAGGAACATCCCCATCCCACGAGGGCACCAACACCCCCAGACAGAGGGACCCTTGAACTCTGGCAGCCCCTACGTGCTGCCAAGCTTTCCCCTCATCCCACCGATGTCCAGGACTCCTCCAGCTGCTCCCTTTGCCAAGGATGATTTTTTTTTTCCCCTTTTTCCACGTGGTTCCACAGCCTCGGGGAGGGATCCTCCCCCCACGCTGGTGGTGCAGGGTCCTGGCACCGCCTCAGGCCGGGCGAGGATCGTGATGGAAACACCTCAGCACCTCCCTGGCCCGGGCCCAGCCGCTCCTCCAGAGCCACCAGAGCCTCCTGCCTGCTCCGTGGGCTGTGTGAGGAGGCAGAGTTCCCACTGGGAAGGGCAGCCAGCTGGACAGGAGGGAGTGATCACTGCAAAGGCCATGGAAATTCAGAGATAAGGACTTTTTCCATGCTGTTCCCTCCAGAGTCACCAGCAGAGGAGGGATTGGCGTTGCAGAGGCAGCCGCAGGTGCTCTGATGGAAGTGGAGCCTGGTGGAGTTGCTGGATTCTGAGCAGGGCCTGTGGCAGCACAAACCCATGGAGGAGTCTGGAAACTCTGAACTGGGGCTGGGTTTGCTAAAAACGGCACCGCTGGCCTTGATTTATGAGCAAACAGAAGTTTGCAAACGGCCTCGGGAGCCTGGCCCAGAAATCCATGAGCCTGATGTCATGTGGAGAGGGCCCAGGACACGGAATTATTTTTATGGAGTTGTTAGCAAGTGTTATTAAAAAAAATTGAAATGTTCAATTGGAATTTTTTTTTTTTTTTTGGCTATAGGATGAGGGCAGAGCAGAAGTCCTGGAATGGATGTGGACAAGACATTCCAGTTCTAGGCCACCCTTCCTGGCTCCAGATGAGAGCATGGCTTTGCTGGAAGAGGGGATTGCAAAAGGGGATGTGAGGGAGGTCTGGAGAGCAATAATTTTAAACAGCACTTCAGCCATGATGTCATTTCAGTTGAAAAATAATGTTCAAGCTTGGGCAAGCAGAGCCTGGGGCCAGCAGCCAGGGTGGGGAGGAACTGCAGCAAAATGGAAAGTCCAAAGCATGGAAGGTCATGGTGGAAAACCAGATCAGAATAACCCTGAAAAAAGGTGGATAAAACCCCTGGAATTTTCTATGAGCATGAAGATTCCAAGGAAATGGAGGGGAGGAAGATGTTCAAACCCTGGACAGGGGTTTTCACTCCTCTGTCTGGAAGCCAGAAGCCAATCCTGGAGCACAGGAACAGCCTGAAGGATTGTTGTGACCCCAAACTGTGATCCCAGAGTGATCCCGAGCTCTTCTGCTGGGATTTAACCCAAATCCAGCCCAAATCTGCATCCACCTCCTTGCCTGAGGAGGCCAAAAGGCTGAAACAACCAAGGGATGTTGTTCCATTATGGTTTGGACATCAAAAATGCCATCTAAAAACTGCTTTGTGGGGTTTCTCCCTCACAGGCTGAAAGGGAGGCTCGCCCTCAGGCCAGGCTGTAGGATCAGCCCTTTCCATGGGGTTTTAAGTGAATTCCCACTAATCCAGCCATAGAAAGCTGAGGCTTGGTCAGCCTTGGATAAAGCCTCGCACATTTTGTCCTTTTTTCGTTCCCTGTTCCACCACAAACCTCAGCTGGGGAGGAAAAAACCCAACAAAGCAAGCAGAGGAAGGGGCACCTGCAGCTGGAAATGACAAAAAGCTCCTGTTTTAGCAGGAGATTTAGGACTTGGAGCTCCCCAGGAGCAACTTCTCTTCCCGCTGTGCTGGGAGCCAGGAATGAGCTCAGGCTGTGAGATCAGATTTTGCTGAGTCTACAGGGTTAGCCTTGTTCTTTCCTCTTTTCCAGAAGTTCTCCTCTCCAAGCCATGCCTGGATATTTGATTTCCTTGGGAAATCTCGGCCCTCTCAGCAGCTTTTGCTGCCTTTTGTGTCCGGGACGCTCAACTCTGCCAGCAGAAAAAGTTGCTTTTGTCATTCCCGTTTCTCCACCTAAGGCGTGGGGTTCCTGGAATCCCGTGAGCTTTTCCTGGAAGAAGTGGTGCAGGAATGGCTTGTGCAGAAAGCACTCCAAGGCTGCAGAGATGTCCAGGAGGCAGCTGGAATTTAGGGAGAGCTCTTGGAATTCTCTCTCCTGGTGGGTATTTCTCTGGCTGTTGATGAGCACCCAACGTGCTCTGGCTCGAGGGGAAGTTCAGGGAAGAGCCTGGCCCTGTGCTGGCCAAAAGGAATTGGAATTTTATGGAGGGAACACTGCAAAAATGCAGAGGATTGACGTGGTCTCCATCTGGAATTCAAATTAAGGGGATTTGGGACCATCACAATCAGGCCAAACCTGTGCCCTCGCGATTTTTGGGTAGGAAGAGCAGTTCAGATGAAGCAAGGGCTGACTCTGGATCTCTCCACAGCCCATAAACCTGAAAATTATTATGGAAAAAGGGCAGGTTTGCCCTTGAGGCTGTTTTTCAGCTCTGGGTGGGGTCGGGAGAAGGCATTGCCAGCACTCTCCAGAGCCAGGTCATTCCTGGGAGATTTCTGGGGCTGAGATTTTCTGGAAAACTCCAGAGGTTTGGGTCAGTCTCCATCCTCCTTCTTTTCTGGAGAGCTTCCCATCTCTTGTGAGCCTGCACACGCCGTTTTTCCATTTCTCTGGAAGTGACCAAAAACCCCAAAACAACCCCAGAGCCTGGATGATGCTGAATTTTCCTCTGAGCTCATCGAGGATGTCCAAAGCAGCACCATTTGCAGATGGGGCCAAGAATCTGTAATGTCTCAAAGCTGAGCAAAATAAAACGTGTGTGAGAGAAGAGATGGGTGATAAGGGGAGCTGAGGGGGTGGGAGCCAGGAAAAAGATGGATTTGGGAGCCCAGTGCTTGTCCCAAAAGCCATGAGGGGGTGAAATGAGCATTTCCACGAGTGCAGCTGTTTGTTTGAGCCTCTTTAATGAATTATTTTGACTTACATTTGTTAATTACCTTCAGGAAGGAGCTGCAGCTCCAGACTGAGAAGATTCTCCTGCATGGAAGTGTTTCCCACTGTTCCCTAACTGCTGCAGGTTTTTATTTCTGGAATTTCTTCTCTTTCTTATTTGGAAATTCCATCTTTTTATTGGAGGAAATCTCTCTCTGGAGAGAGACAAAGGACAGGGTGAGGAATCCTGAGGGTGTCCCTGTCCTTGCCCATGCCCAGAGCATCTCTGTGCATTCATCCTGCTCACAGCCAGCATTATCCTTGCTGGAGAACCTCTGGAATGCCTCAGGAAATCCCTGGGAAGGGGGCACAGGGTGAGGAACTCACACACCAGGGGCTGTCCTGGGGTTGTCCCTCTCTGCTCAGCCCCCAGGAGCTGGGGTCCTCCCGTGCTCGGGATTTTGGGAGCAGTTCCCAAAGGAATTTAAAGCAGTTTTTGAGGAAGAAAACTTCCTTCTGGTGTGCTGGGGGTGAAATATCAGCTGAAAGGGGGACAGGCAAAAAGGATCGAGACAAAGTTCTGCTCCACCACCCCCACAAGAGGAAGAATTTGATAATAAATCCATTTTTTTGTTCAAGATTCTCGTTTTGCCAAAGAACAACGAGACCACTTCAAAGAACAACGTGGAGAATTTGCTGGTGCTTCCTCTACCCCTCTTTTCTTTGTGTCCTTCACAAATCTCCCCCTTCCACAGCACAAAACCCCACCTGTCCTGGAGAGTTCTCATTGTAATTCAGAAAGGTTTTCTCCCCCATTTTCCTATATAAGAAAAAACCCTTTTTCTTCACACAAGTGTTAAATGACTCCTATTAAAACCGAATTTAAGTGAATTTAAGTGAATTTAATCTTTTCCTGAGACGAGGCAGAGAATATTACATTCAATAATCAATTTATTTCCCCCCTTTTCTCTGTCCCACTCAGTATTTCCAGTTGGGAGAAAGGGAATTAACACACAGTGATCGATCCTTTCTTCCTCTCCTTACAACTGAAATCTCATTTCCAGCAGGGAAAAGGTTTCTGTCTCCTGCCAAGAGCTGGCTGCAAAATCATTTGTACAGAGCACCTCTGATCACTGGTGTCCTGAAAAGACCTGATTGCTGGGTTTGCCTTTTTCCAGCTGTTAAATTATCCCAGATATCTTCCTGCTGGATTTGTTGAGGGGTTTTTTAATGGAAAAAGGGAAAATTTGGAGGGGAAACCCAGCCCCTCTTGCAGTCAGTGAGAGGAAGAGGCAAGAGATGTGGCATTAATTTGGAATTAATTAATTAGAAGTTGGTTTTTGCTGTATGTTCAGGAGTTTCGGGCAGGTTTCCTTAAGAAAAGCCCTGGCATGGAAAATCTCTGGAGTTCCCTTGGGATGCCCACGGAAAGGGCAGCTCTGGGGGCAGCGTGGCCACAACTCCTGGGAAATTCCCAGCTCCCCACTTCTCATCCCCATTTTCCCTGGGGGCTGTGCCCAACTCCATCTCCAGGGGATCCATTCCTCAGCTCCCTGGGAAAAACAAGATTTTCTCTGGAGTTCCAACCCAAATATTTCCCTTTCCCCCTGGATTTGGCTGTGCTCCCTGTCCCTGTTTTTAGGGGTGAATGTTGTCAGGTTCCTTGGGATCCTCCCTGTGGAAAGGAGAGATGGAAGCTCTGTCCTGGATGCCCCCAGCTGTGCAGCAACCTGAGGACACCAGATCCTCATCCGAGCCATCCTTGGGGTCACAGAAATGCCACTTTCCCTACACAAAATGTGGATTTTTGCTCAGCTCCAGCAGCGAGGAGATCCCCAGGATCCCTGAGCTCCAGGGCTCTGCCTGTCCAGCGCTCAGTGCCAGATGTTCCTTTGGAGTTAATAATTCTTGGGACGCGTTCAAAGCCAGCTCAATGCTCCCAAAGAGAGGTCCCAAAGCTATTAAAGCGTGGACGTGCTGTCTGCCCACCTCCACCGTGATCTCAGAGCCCTGAGCACTTCCAGTCCTGCCTGCGAGGAGCCAATTCCTGTTTACTCCTGCCTGGAGACCCCTGGCTTCCAAAATTCAGGAGCTTTGACCACAGAGATCAATGGGATGCATCATTTAGGGGAAAAGGAAAAGCCAGGCTGCTTCGAAGAGCTTTTGTTTTTAAGCTCTGCCATCCCAGGGAGTTTTGGGAACGCGGAGCAGTAAATCTGTGTTATTGTCATTATGAGTCTGGGAAGTGTTTTTCAGGAGAAAATCCCAAAAAAGAAAGGGAGATCACAGCCAAAGGACTTTTAGTGGGAAAAGCTGAAGACTCTGGGCATTAAAGTCCCAACAATTCCCAGCAAGCAGCGATGGCTTCGCTCTCTCATCGCTTTGCACCTCTCTCAGACAAAACATCCCTCAGCCTTCCCCGATTTTCCAGTACAATTCCAGTTAATTATTCCCGGTTTCCTCAGCGTGTCTGAGCTCCCGCTGGCTGCTGGAGGAAGAGGAGCTCATTGTTACCAATGAGCCTAATCCAGAGCTCGAAATCTTTTATTATCCCTGCTAGAAAACACCGTGAATAGCGAAGGAAAAAATGCGAGGCCGTTTCCTGCGGGGTTTTCAGCGCCCTCCGGGGGCTGGGATTGCGCCATGGATGGTGCTGGGTGGCTCTGGCTCATTCCCACATTCCCACATCCCCATCTGCAGGGCTCCTTCCCGGGCAGGACGGGACACAGCTCCTCCCGACCCCAGCCTCCCCTGGCATTTGTCACCCTCTGTCCCTGCCAGGGGTGGGGGGCGAGTTTGGGGCACTGTGGGAGCCCAGCACACCCCTCTGGCTGCCCTGGCTGGCTGAGACCCTGGCAGGGGGCTCGGGGACCTTGGCACCAAGTCAAAAACACCTGTGCCTTCCATTTTAGCCCATGGAAAAAGCTGCCAGCTCTGTGTGAGGAATTACAAACCACAAGGGTTTGAGCAGTGTGGTAGTTGAGTTAACACTGGGTGGAAAAGTAGAATTTTGGGGCTTTTTAGAATGGGGTTCAAAGGGATTTGGGCATGTTCTGACCTTCTTCTTCTCCTTGCCTTCCATGTCCTGCTGTGCTGGTGACACTTTTCTGTTGGTTTCAGGCACAGACACACTGTCCAACATCAATGACAGACATTGGCACGTTATTGTAACCACAGCACACAGAGTTTTGGGTATAAAATGTGAACACTGCCCTGAGGGCAGACAGAATGCCATGGCCGAGCTGCTGGACAGAGCTCAGCAGGGCAGAGAGAGAATGTTCTAGAGAAGGGAAAATGAACAACCTTGAGAAGCTGATCCTGTGCATTCAGACTCCTTTGGGTGCTTGGGCTGGGGAACAAAAGGACTTTTACACTCTCGGGGTCACCTCGACACCCAGACCCCACAAGGGCACCTCCCTTGGCCTCCTGGCCTCGGCTTGGCCAGGCCCAGATGATCCCAGGTGTTCTGCTGGGACAGAATTGTAAATGCAGGTGACCCCAGTGGGGAGAAATGCTGATGTGTGACTCCAGCTCAGAAGGCTGAATGAATTCTTTATTAATACATAAATGTACTATTTAAAGGAAGATACTAAAACTACAAACCTACTTTTCTTAACTGCCATATCTAACTAACTCACAAGTCGTGCCCCTCTCTGAGAGTCCAGCCACAGGTGGGTTGGATTGGGTTGGATTGGATTGGATTGGATTGGATTGGATTGGATTGGATTGGATTGGATTGGATTGGATTGGATTGGATTGGACTGGATTGGATTGGATTGGTTGGATTGGATTGGATTGGATTGGATTGGATTGGATTGGACTGGATTGGATTGGACTGGATTGGGTTGGGTTGGATTGGACTGGATTGGATTGGACTGGATTGGATTGGATTGGACTGGATTGGACTGGACTGGATTGGATTGGATTGGACTGGATTGGATTGGGTTGGATTGGTTGGATTGGATTGGATTGGATTGGGTTGGATTGGATTGGATTGGGTTGGGTTGGATTGGATTGGATTGGGTTGGATTGGGTTGGATTGGATTGGGTTGGGTTGGATTGGATTGGATTGGATTGGGTTGGATTGGATTGGGTTGGGTTGGATTGGGTTGGGTTGGGTTGGGTTGGATTGGATTGGATTGGACTGGATTGGATTGGATTGGATTGGATTGGATTGGGTTGGATTGGGTTGGATTGGGTTGGGTTGGACTGGATTGGATTGGATTGGGTTGGATTGGATTGGACTGGATTGGATTGGATCGGACTGGATTGGATTGGATTGGCCACCAGGCCCAAACAATCCTCACCAGAATCCAACCAAGCAACCACCCCAGGTAAACAATTCTCCAAACACATTCCACATGGGAGAAACAAGGAGCAGAAATAGAAATTGTTTTCTCTTTCTTTCTCTCTGTGCACCTCTATGAAAAATCCTGAGAGAGAGAAATGTGCTGCCACAGGGCAGGACCCTGCTGGCACCAGGGCTCGAGCTGGGGGGCACGGAGGAGATCTGGGATCCAGCAGAGCTCCTGGATCCTGGTTCAGTGCAGGATCACGTCCAGGGGGATCCGGGATCCCTGGGTCTGGACAGCCCTTGGTCACTGCTGTCACCTCCTGCTGTTCCCCAGCAGATTCCCGGGATGTGCTGCAGGTGACCCCATACCCCACCTGGAGGGTCTCCACGAGATTTGGGGTCCTTCCAAGCCAAACCAGCCTGGAGTTCAGTGACCTGGAGTGGGAGCAGCCTGAGCCACCTCACCGGGAGCAGATCCATCAGAAACCCCGCGAAGAAACCAGAATTTCACACTTCGGATGCTCCATCTGCAAACTCCCAAAATACTCCGTGGAAACAGCTGGAGACTGCAGCTGGAGGCAGGATTCTCCTTCCTGCCCCACCTTTCTGCTCCCAGACAAAACAAAAATCCTGCTTTTTTTTTTTTATTTTAATCCTTTTCTAAAAGCCTGCACAAACAGGGTTTCCCAGCTTGATCGTGTTCAAAGCCCGCTCTCATCCGTTGCTAAAACAATCCCAACAAACAGACTCCAAAAGGATCCCCTCAGAGCTGCTGCCAACCTGGGGACATTAATTAATCAATTAATTAATAACGGACAGCAGCAGCAGCAGCAGCGATTATGGGAGATAAACACCCAGAGTGATGCAAATATTGGAAATAAATCCATGAATCCATGGGAAGAGCAGCCATCCGTGGAATAATCCACTGAGGGCTGTGCTTTGTCACAGCTTTGAGGAGCCCCAGCCTGCTGCAGTCTGGTTTGTGTCTCTAACTCGGAATTCCTCAGGAAATCAAGGCATTAAAAACCTTTTTCAAATCACTTTAATGCTTTTTTTTCCATTCAATCAGTGGCAAAGTGAATTAAACCTGGAAGCAGCTCCATTGTGCAATTTAGCCTTAATTTTTTTTGAACTTTATCCTTATTTTTTTCACTTCATCCTTAATTTTTTTTTAACTTTATGCTTCATTTTTTTCACTTTATCCTTAAATTTTTTAACTTCACCCCTATTTTTTTTAACTTCATCCTTAATTTTTTTTTAACTTTATGCTTAATTTTTTTCACTTTATCCTTAAATTTTTTAACTTCACCCCTATTTTTTTTAACTTCATCCTTAATTTTTTAACTTCACCCCTATTTTTTTTAACTTCATCCTTAATTTTTTAACTTCACCCCCTATATTTTTTTAACTTCATCCTTAATTTTTTTAACTTCACCCCTAATTTTTTTTCCCTCTGTCCTTTCTTTCTCCAGCTGTTTTCTTCTCTCTTTCTGGAATTTGAGCCATGGCAAGGCTGGGCCACCTTGCAGAGGAAGACAGGGACTGGCACCTTGGGACCAGGATGGTTCTTTCAAGTAAGGTTGGGCTTCCAAGCATCATTTTTATTGGGATTTATTGGGATTTATTGGGATTTATTGATATTTACTGAGATTTATTGGGGTTTATTGGGATTTATTGGGGTTTATTGGGATTTATTGGGGTTTATTGGGATTTATGGGGATTTATTGGGGTTTATTGATATTTACTGAGATTTATTGGGATTTATTGGGGTTTATTGCTATTTACTGAGATTTATTGAGGTTTATTGATATTTACTGAGATTTATTGGGATTTATTGGGGTTTATTGATATTTATTGGGATTTATTGGAGTTTATTGATATTTACTGAGATTTACTGGGATTTATTGGGGTTTACAGGGATTTATTGGGATTTATTGGGGTTTATTGATATTTACTGGGATTTATTGGGGTTTGTTGATATTTACTGAGATTTACTGGGGTTTATTAATATTTACTGAGATTTATTGGGGTTTATTGTGGTTTATTGATATTTATTGGGGTTTATTGGGGTTTCTTGGGATTCCAGGATCCTAGGAAAGCATGGAATTGCACTGCAAGTTTTCCAAATCTGCTCCTGGAGTCCATGGGGAAATAAAAAAAAAAGGAGGAATGGGCTTGAATTGCATCCCTTAAAAGTGGGGATTTCACTGCCTGGACCCCCCTGGCTGGAAGCATTTCAAAACAGGGAAGAGAAACTTTTGGAAGCCCAAAGTGTGAGGGAAATGAGGAGTTTTTTGGAGGCTTTCCTTGTATCTCCTCTATAATTTGGTTTTTTACACCAGAAATGCATCGGAGCCCCTGTGAAACCTTTCTCACCCCAGCCCCAGGCCGGAGATGTTTTCCACTTATTTTTAGAACCTGACCTTCCAAGGCTGAAAAATAACATTTTCCTCCTTCTGACTTTTGTCCTTCACTTGGCAGAGGCCAGTTCAAAACAGAGAAATGGAAAATATTTCAACTTTCAGGCAGCAGGAGCTTTGCTTTTTGTTGTTTGTTTGCGAGCTCCTCTCATTTGTGATGTCAACTCCAGGCAGGAAAAAAAGGTGTAACGAACCTGGCAGTGCCCAGACAACAAAAAAAACCCCAAATAAACATTTTCTGCTGTATATTTTGATTTTTTTTTTTTTCCAATCAGTAAAGCTTCAATAATAATCCTGCTCCAGGAGGAACCAGCTCTGCTGGGCTTTGCTGCTCTCAGTGGCCAGAGCTGATCCCAAAAAAAAATCTGCTGCACCCAAAAGAAAAACTCCTTTGGGTTTCTAAAAGGATGAAAATGAGGGGAGGAAAAAAATAAAAATAGGAAAAAATTGCCTTGATATGCAAGGAGCCTTAATTCCTTTTATTGTCAATTATTGGGAGCAAAAAACCCAAAGGAAATGACCTGACTGGTCAATAGCGTGGTTTTGGTGAGTTAATTTGGCTGTTAAATAATAGAAAATGTGATTATTTTTATATATAATGTGACCACCATGATATATAATTATTATTATCAGTTTATAGGGGTTATAAAATGGGATTTTGGAAGTGCTGAGCTCCGTCCAGAGGCAGCAGGTGACTCCTGGTGGGATTTAAATTTAAAAAAAAATCCCTCCCTGGCTGGCTGGAGGGCACAAAGCAATCCCAAACTCCTTTTTCCTCTCCAGAACTGGTGGGATTTGGGCCACTGAAAATTGAAAAACCCACAATTCACAAAAAAAACCCACAACAATAATAACTGGAGACTGAACTTCCAAGGCTTTGGTTTGGGCGTTCTATTTTTAAGGTGGATTTATTTGATCAATGAATGCATTGAAATTAATTGAAAATATATTTCAAATATAGAAATAAAACCTGTTAGCTGTGGATGGGAATTTTAAGGCCCTTCCAACCCCATTCCAGGATCCCACGGTTCCTTTTCCTGCAAAATGAGGATTTTGGGGTCTCTTTGCTCCCCACACAAAGCAGATTTTTGGTCAGTTGTGTCTCTCACGAGTGACCCTGTCCACTCTTCATTCCATGGGAATTACATCTCTTTCTTTCTGCACTTTTATGACTTTTCCACAGTTAAAAAAACTCTCTTTTTTTTTTCACAAATACTTGGCAAAACCCCCTTTTTTATTGGTGTCCTCTCAGGCCTCTGATAAGTGATGTGTTTTTCCTTCACTCTGCACTGCCAGAACAGGGACTGCTGCCTTTTCTGGGAGTGGGAATGTGAAAAATCTGAATTTTCCTGGCTGCTCCTGCCCTCCCCAGCTGGAGGAACCCCAATTTTCACAGCTCTGGGTGAAAGATTTGATCCCTGAGGGATGTGGGACAGGGAATTTCTCCATCACTCACTCCTCATTTGTTACTGGAAAATCCAGATTATAAAGCAGATTTTCCCTCAGGATATCAGTGGGAAAAAAATCCTATCTTTTATAATAATAATAATAATCATCATCATCATCATCATCACAATAGTAATTGTAATAATAGCATTAATAATAATGATGATAATGATAATAATTACAATGATTATGATAACGATAATAATTATAGTGATTATCATTATAATTATTATGATAATATAATATAATAATGATAATAATGATGATAATAATTATAATGATGATTATAATAACAATAATAATTATTATTATAATGATGACAATAGCAATAATAATTATTATTATGATAATGATGATAATAATAATCATAATGATAAAAATAATTAAAATAGTAATGATAATGATAATGATAATGATAATAATAATAATATTGACAGGGGGTTGATTTATCCAGAAGTGCTAAAACCAGGGAAATTCCAAAGTTTTGATCCCACAAGGATCAAACCCTTCAGGCCCTGGCTGGATGTGCCAAATGTCACCGAGTCCAAATTCCCTTATTTCCAGTGGGAATTTGCTGCCCAAAAAAAAAAAAAAAAAAGAGTAAAAATCCATCAGTTCCAGCATTCCTGGCACACCAAACCGGGAATGTTTATTAATTATTGTTTATTGTTTATTTTGGGGCCTGTGTGGGCCCTCAGGGCTGGGCCCGGTCACCACAGGGCCCTGGAGCTTGGGAGGTCTGAGGTAAAAATCAGGAAAAAAAAAAAAAAAAAAAATCTCATTTTCTGTAAATATCCCAAATTCCTGCTGCTCCCACTTTTTAAAGACTGAGCTTCTGTTTCCTGGGCTTTCCCTGAGCCTCTCCTGGTTTGTTTTTTTTTTTGTTTTTGGGGTTTTTTTTCTGTATTTCCAGGCCAAACTCCAGGAATGTTCCAGGCCTTTCCTCCCAGCTGGAATTTTTCTTGGGATTGGGAAATTCTTGGAAAATTTTTTTCCACTTTTCCCTCAGCTGCTCCCGGGTGGATTTCTCCATCCTGCTGGGGGAATGCTGCACAGAGAGCAAAAACTGAAATTTACCTTTTTTTTCCCCCTCATTTTTACACTTCATCCTTCCTCCAGGAATACAAATCCCTCTCCAGGGATGTGGGGATGGGATTTGGGAATAAAACCCAATCCAATGGAAATTAAAAAAACAAAAACCAAATCAATCCAATGGAAAGGGATCCAATGTTGTGGTGCTGAAATTTGCCTTTGGGGATTGAAAAGCATTTTTGTGCAGTTCTGGGGTGCTCCAGATGTCTCCGAGCACTTGCAGAAGGGAAATCCAGCCATGAATCATCGTCTGTGAGGAAGGAATAAACCCCCCTAAAAAAAAATAATAATTTGAAAAAAAATCTGGATTTTTAGCACAAAAAAAAAAAAAAAAAAAAAAAATCTGGAATTTTCTCCCTATTATAGCACAAAAAAAAAAAAAAAAAAAAAAAAAAAGCTGGAATTTTCTTCCAGTTTTTTTCCTTCCATTTTTTTTCTTCCAGTTTTTTTTTTCTTCCACTTTTTTTCTCTTCCACTTTTTTTCTTTCCAGTTTGTTCCTTCCGGTTTTTTTTCTTCCTATTTTAGCACCCAAAAAAAAAAAAAGGAATTTTTTTCTCTTCCACTTTTTTTCTCTTCCACTTTTTTCCCTTCCACTTTTTTTCCTTCCACTTTTTTTTCCTTCCACTTTTTTTCTTTCCAGTTTGTTTCTTCCAGTTTGTTGCTTCCTATTTTAGCACCCAAAAAAAAAAAAAATTGGAATTTTCTTCCACTTTTTTCCTTCCACTTTTTTTTTCTTCCACTTTTTTTTTTCCTTCCACTTTTTTCCTTCCACTTTTTCCCTTCCACTTTTTCCCTTCCACTTTTCCCCTTCCACTTTCCCCCTCCATTTTAGCGCACACAAACCCCTCGCTTCCCGCGGGGTCTCGCCGTTGTTTCCTGCCGGGGCCGGCGGAGCGGAGCCAGCGGGGACGGCGGGAGCGGGCAGCGGGAAGGAGGAGGAGGAGGAGGAGGAGGAGGAAGGAGGGAAGGAGGAGGAAGGCAGGAGGAGGAAGGAGGAGGAGGAAGGAGGAGGAGGAAGGAGGAGGAGGAAGGAGGGCAGGAGGAAGGCAGGAGGAGGAAGGCAGGAGGAGGAAGGAGGAGGAGGAAGGAGGCAGGGGGCAGGCAGGAGGAGGAAGGAGGAGGAAGGAGGCAGGGGGCAGGCAGGAGGAGGAGGAGGAGGAAGGCAGGGGGCAGGCAGGAGGAGGAGGAGGAAGGAGGAGGAAGGCAGGGGGCAGGCAGGAGGAGGAAGGAGGGAAGGAGGAAGGCAGGGGCAGGCAGGAGGAGGAGGAGGAGGAAGGCAGGGGCAGGCAGGAGGAGGAAGGCAGGGGGGCAGGCAGGAGGAGGGAGGGAGGAGGAGGAGGAGGAGGAGGAGGAGGGCAGGAGGAAGGCAGGGGGCAGGCAGGAGGAGGAGGAGGAGGAGGAAGGAGGAGGAAGGCAGGGGCAGGCAGGAGGAGGAGGAGGAGGAAGGCAGGAGGAGGAAGGAGGAGGAGGAGGAGGAGGAAGGAGGAGGAGGAGGAGGAAGGCAGGGGCAGGCAGGAGGAAGGAGGAGGAGGAGGAGGAGGAGGAAGGAGGAGGAGGAGGAGGAAGGCAGGGGCAGGCAGGACCGCGCCGCATAAATAGCGGAGCTGCATGGGGAGAGCAGCGCTGCGAGCATGGCGAGCCGCGGGGCTGCAGCGCTGCTGCTGCTGCTCCTCTGCTGCCCCCTCTGCTGCTGCCAGCAGAGGCGGATCGGTAAGGGGCTGGGTTAATGCTGACTTTGCTCGGATTTTACTCGGATTTTACTCTGATTTTACTCTGATTTAATGGTGATTTTACTCTGATTTTACTCTGATTTAATGGTGATTTAATGGCGATTTAATGGTGATTTAATGGTGATTTAATGGTGATTTTACTCTGATTTTATTCTGGTTTTACTCTGACTTAATGCTGATTTTACTCTGATTTAATGCTGATTTAACTCTAACTTCGATTGTACTCTGATTGTACTCTGATTGTACTCTGATTGTACTCTGATTGTACTCCGTGCTGATTTAACTAACTCTGATTTAACTCTGATTTAACTCTGATTGTACTCTAACTCCGCTTTAACTCCGCTTTAATCCTGATTTAATTCTGCATTACTCCGATTTCATTCTGGTTTAACTCTGATGTAATGCTGATTGTACTCTGATTTAACTCTACTTTAACTCTGATTAAATGTTGATTTCATTCCGCTTTAACTCTGCTTTAACTCTGATTTAACTGTGATTTAACTCTGCTTTAACTCTGATTTCATTCTGATTTCATTCTGATTTAACTCTGATTTCATTCTGCTTTAACTCCACTTTAATCCTGATTTAACTCTGTTTTAATATTGATTTAATTCTCCTTTAATTCTCCTTTAATTCTGACTCAATTCTGATTTTTTGAGGTTTTTTAAGGCTGCTCTGAAAATGCTCAGGGGTGCAAGGGGAGGATTTTTCAGCTGGAGCCTGAAAATGTTGAAGGCAGTTTTATAGGAAAACCTGTAAATGCACCATGGGATTTTTTTCCCCCCAGTTTTCCTCCTGAGAGGTGAAACTTTATTTAAAGCAAATAAAGGAAATCAATAATTTAAGGAAAGTTTTATTTAAGGAAAAGAAAGGAAATCAATAATTTAAGGAAAGCTTAATACTGACCTCCAGGAATGTTCAAATTCCACTTTTCCAACCCTGCTTTTGGGGAATTCTCACCTCCAGGAGGATTTCTGGCAATCCAAATTATTCCCAATCCAAAATTTACTGGAGAGCTCACAAATATTCACTTTTTTTTTTTTTTTTTTTTTTTTTTTTGGGAAGAACCACGAGGTTTTTGGTTTGTTTGTGGAAAATGAGGACTTTTTATTAAATCACTGCTGGGAAATTCTCCCTGCTCAAGGATGCAGAGCCCAAATTCCAGCTGATTTTTTTTTTTTTTTTCCCTGGACACACAGAGGGTTTTGTGGGATTTATTCCTGGTTTTCTCTTTGCTGTAGGTGAGGGGTGGTTTCTGTTAGGGGATTGGCAAATCTGGGGAAAAAGAGAGAAATTATGGGGGGAAAATTGGAGAAATTAGGGAGGAAATGGAGAAATTAAGGGGGGAAAAAGGAAATTATGGGGGTGAAATGGAGAAATTATAGGGGGAAAATAGAGAAATTATAGAAAAATTGATAAATTATGGGGGGAAAATGGGAAATTACAGGAATAAAATGAGAAATTATAGGAAAAATTGAGAAATTATAGAGTAAAACCAGAGACTTGAGGTTGTGCATCCTCATGGCCGGGGAGGAATTTGACACTGGGATTTTGGGAGAATCCCTGCCTTAAACTGGGATGTGCAGTTACCTTTCCACTCCCAAATTATCCCTGAGAGTTCCCCAGTCCAGAAGCACGAGCTCCATCCTCCCTGCCTCGGGCAGATCCCGGATTTTTCCCCATCCCAAAGGGACCCTGCAAACCCCAAATCCCAGCGGGAGGGATTCGGTAACGGGGATCCCCTCCCTGGCTGAGCTCGGGAGCTGCTCCTCACCCTGCAGCATTCCCGGTTTTCCCTGGAATTGATCCTCACCCTGCAGCATTCCCGGTTTTCCCTGGAGCTCATCCTGCCCCCCCAGCATTCCTGATTTCCCCTGGAACTGATCCTGACCCTGCAGCATTCCCGGTTTTCCCTGGAGAGGATCCCGACCCCCCCAGCATTCCTGATTTCCCCTGGAGCTGATCCCAACCCTTCAGCATTCCTGATTTCCCCTGGAGCTCATCCTGATCCCCAGCATCCCTGATTTCCCCTGGAACTGATCCTGACCCTGCAGCATTCCCGGTTTTCCCTGGAGAGGATCCTGACCCCCCAGCATTCCTGATTTTCTCTGGAGAGGATCCCGACCCTTCAGCATCCCTGATTTCCCCTGGAGAGGATGCTGACCCTGCAGCATTCCCAGTTTTCCCCTGGAATTGATCCTCACCCTGCAGCATTCCCGGTTTTTCCTGGAGCTCATCCTGACCACCAACATTCCTGATTTCCCCTGGAGCTGATCCCAACTCTTCAGCATTCCCGGTTTTCCCCTGGAATTGATCCTGACCCCCCAGCATCCCTGATTTCCCCTGGAGCTCATCCTGGCCCCCCAACATTCCTGATTTTCTTTGGAGAGAATCCTGCCCCCCCCCCCCCCAGCATTCCCGGTTTTCCCTGGAATTGATCCTGCCCCCCAGCATCCCTGATTTCCCTGGAGCTCCTCCTGCCCCCCAGCATTCCCGGTGTTCCCTGGAGCTCCTCCTGCCCCCCAGCATCCCTGATTTCCCTGGAGCTCCTCCTGCCCCCCAGCATTCCCGGTTTTCCCCTGGAGCTCCTCCTGCCCCCCAGCATTCCTGGTTTCCCCTGGAATTGATCCTGCCCCCCAGCATTCCCAGTTTTCCCTGGAGCTCCACCTGCCCCCCACCATTCCTGATTTCCCTGGAGCTCCTCCTGCCCCCCAGCATTCTCAGTTTTCCCTGGAGCTCCTCCTGCCCCCCAGCATCCCTGATTTCCCTGGAGCTCCTCCTGCCCCCCAGCATTCCCGGTTTTCCCTGGAGCTCCTCCTGCCCCCCAGCATTCCTGGTTTCCCCTGGAATTGATCCTGCCCCCCAGCATTCTCAGTTTTCCCTGGAGCTCCTCCTGCCCCCCAGCATTCCTGATTTCCCTGGAGCTCCTCCTGCCCCCCAGCATTCCCAGTTTTCCCTGGAGCTCCTCCTGCCCCCCAGCATTCCCGGTGTTCCCTGGCTGAGCCCAGCCGTGTCCTTTGTGTCCCCAAGATCCCAGCCGGCCGCTCCAAGGGGCCGCCAGCCGCAAAGCCGCCGCGTTCGCCCGGGATCCCGGGAATGCCGTGGGAGCAGGTGAGAGCTGCAGCTTTCCCAGCCCCGGATTCGCCGCTTTTGGCCCCAAATCCCTGCCCGGGTGTGAACCTGAGGGGCTGGGCCAGAGCCCATCCCGCTGTGCCAGCCCGGAGCTGCTCCCAAATCCCACCCCAGCCCCGAATTCCAGCCAGGAGCTCCTTGGCGTGGAGGCTGGGCCCTGAATGTTAAATTATTCAGGTGATAACATATGAATATTATCCATATAATTATTCTTCATATAATAAAAATATTGTTATAACACGAAAATATTATATTTCTGTTTTATACTAGAAAATATTATATGGATAAGAATTAAAATATTGTTCATATAACGATATGAATATATATTCTATTCAAATATTATATATTAATATATTATATATTCTATAAAATATTAATATATATTATATTATATTATATATTATGTATAATATAAATATATATAATAATATATATTATATTATATTATATTATATTATATTATATTATATTATATTATATTATATTATATTAAGATATGATATATAATACATAATAATATAGATTATATATAATATATAATTGTATATAATATATTATATATATGAATATATGACTATATAATATATATTAATATGCATATGTCTTAATATAACCATAACCATAACCATATAAATATAAACATATAAATATATAAAAAGTATATAAATCTATAAATATTTTTTCATATATTCATATAATTTGTATAAAAATATATATAGATATATTCATATAATATATATATATCTATATAAACCTTCCCAGATTTATAATCAGCTGGATTATAAACCTGGGATCCTCTGGGATTTTCCCAACAATTTGGGTTTTTTTTTTTAGGAGGAGAAGTTGGGCCAGAAATGCTGCAAGAAATGAGGGAAACCAACCGGGTGCTGCTGGAAGTTCGGGATCTGTTGAAGCAGCAGGTGGGTGAAAAATTCCTAATTCCCGATTTCCCGAGGGCTGGAATTCTCTGCTCACTCTGGAATTGGGGAAACCCTTCCTGGGCCTAATTCCTGATTTCCTGAGGGCTGGAATTCTCTGCTTCCTGTGGAGAGTGAGCAGATTATTGCTACAAAACAGAACCCAGAGGTGCTTTGTAATTGGGAGATAAAGTTGGGGAAAAACTCTCAAGTTGGGAGAAACTTCAAGGTGGAAAAAAACCCCTTTGAGTTGGGAAAGAATTCCAGTTGAAAAATAAAAACACCCCTTTGAGTTGGGAAAGAATTCCAGTTGAAAAAAAAAACCTTTGAGTTGGGAAAGAATTCCAGTTGAAAAAACCTTCAAGCTGGGAAAAACGTCAAGGTGAAAAAAACCCTTCAAATTGAAAAAAACAAGGTGGGAAAAAACCTTCAAATTGAAAAAAAACAAGGTGGGAAAACCCTTGAAATTGAAAAAAAACAAGGTGGAAAACCCCTTCAAGTTGGGAAAAACTCTGTGCCGGGATCTCTGTGCCGGGATCCCTGTGCCGGGATCTCTGTGCCGGGATCTCCGTTCCTGGATCCCCGTGCCGGGATGCCCATGCTGGGATGCCCGCACCAGGATCTCCATGCCGGGATCCCTGCGCTGGGATCTCCGTGCCGGGATGCCCACACTGGGATCCCTGTGCCTGGATCCCTGTGCCGGGATGCCCGTGCTGGGATGACCCTGCCTGGATCCCCGCACCAGGATCTCTGTGCCAGGATCCCTGTGCCGGGATGCCCACACTGGGATCCCCGTGCCGGGATTCCCACACCATGATCCCCGTGCTGGGATGCCCCTGCCTGGATCCCTGCGCCAGGATCCCTGCACCAGGATCCCCATGCCGGGATGCCCATGCTGGGATGCCCACACTGGGATCTCTGTGCCAGGATGCCCACATTGGGATCCCCGTCCCAGGATGCCCACACTGGGATCTCTGTGCCAGGATGCCCACATTGGGATCCCTGTCCCAGGATGCCCACACTGGGATCTCTGTGCCGGGATGCCCACACCATGATCCCCGTGCCAGGATCCCCATGCCAGGATCCCCGTGCCGGGATCTCTGTGCCCAGATCCCCGTGCCGGGATCCCCGTGCCGGGATGCCCACACTAGGATGCCCGTGCCAGGATGCCCGTGCCGGGATCCCCATGCCGGGATCCCTGTGCCAGGATCCCCGTGCCCGGATCCTCGTGCCGGGATGCCCACACTGGGATCTCTGTGCCCGGATCCCCATGCCGGGATGCCCACACTGGGATCTCTGTGCCCAGATCCCCATGCCCGGATCCCCGTGACGGGATCTCTGTGCCCAGATCCCCGTGCCGGGATGCCCACACTGGGATGCCCGTGCTGGGATGCCCACACTGGGATCCCCATGCCGGGATGCCCATGCCAGGATCCCCATGCCAGGATCCCCGCGCCGGCCCGGCTCAGCCCGGCTGTTCCCTTGCAGATCAAGGAGATCACGTTCCTGAAGAACACGGTCATGGAGTGCGACGCGTGCGGTGAGTGCCGGCCGTGCCCGCTGCTGCCCTGCCAGCACGGAACTGCAGCCGTGCCCGAAGGGAGCAGCCTCACCTCAGGCATTCCCGGAGATTCCCAACGGCTGGCATCTCCTTTCGGCCCCCTGCCCCCAGGGATTGGTGCCCACGCTGTTCTCCAGGGCAGCTGGAGCTGGGGGGGCTTCCAAAAGCTTCTCTTCCAGCAAACCCTCGGAATTCCAGAATTCTGGAATGGTTTGGGTTGGAGGGACCTTAAAGCTCATCCAGTGCCAGCCCTTCCAACCTTCCACCATCCCCGGGTGGCCTGGCAGCCACAGCTGCTCTGGGAATTCCATCCCAGCCCCTCCCCACCTTCCCAGGCAGGAATTCCTTCCCAAAATCCCATGAAACCCTGTGGGATCAGCCCAGGACTGGGGGGGTTCTGTGCCCTGAGCCCCTCACCCCCCAAATCCTCCCCAGGGCTCTTTTCCATCCCTTCAGCCCCAGCCTTTGCTTCTGCTCCTGTGCCATGAGCTGGGCTGGTGGCTCTGGGACAATCCATGGTGACTTTGGGACACTCCAGAGCTGGGCTGGTGGCTCTGGAACAATCCATGGTGGCTTTGGGACAATCCATGGTGACTTTGGGACACCCCAGAGCTGGGCTGGTGACTTTGGGACAATCCATGGTGACTTTGGGACAATCCGTGGTGGCTTTGGGACACTTCAGAGCTGGGCTGGTGACTTTGGGACACCCCAGGTTGTTGGTGGTGGCTCTGGGACACCCCAGGTTGTTCTGGTGGCTCTGGGACAGTGTCCTCACCCGCCGCTGTCCCGCAGGGATGCGGCCGGAGGTGACGGGTCCTGTCATCACCATGACGCAGTTCAACCGCTGTGTCCCCAACCCCTGCTTCCCGGGCGTTCCGTGCACCGAGAGCGGCGGCGGCTTCCGCTGCGGGCCCTGCCCCGCCGGCTACTCCGGGAACGGCACGCACTGCACCGACATCAACGAGGTAACGCCGGCCCCGGGGCACCGCCCGCCGCGGGCACCGCCCGGCGCCTGCCTCGGGGCAGGGAGAGCCCTCGGTGCCTGCAGGAGCTGCACTTGTGTGCCTGGCACACGCTGGGGTTCCTGCACTCTGGAATTCTGCGCCTGGCACATGCCAGCGTTGCTGCAGGAGCTGCAGTTCTGTGCCTGGCACACGCTGGGGTTCCTGCAGGAGCTGCAGTTCTGTGCCTGGCAATGCCACGATTCCTGCACTCTGGAATTCTGCGCCTGGCACTTGCCAGGGTTGCTGCAGGAGCTGCAGTTCTGCGCCTGGCACATGCCGGGGCTCCTGCACTCTGGAATTCTGTGCCTGGCACATTCCAGGGTTCCTGCACTCTGGAATTCTGTGCCTGGCACTTGCCAGGGTTGCTGCAGGAGCTGCAGTTCTGTGCTTGGCACGTGCCAGGATTCCTGCACTCTGGAATTCTGTGCCTGGCACACTCTGGGATTCCTGCAGACTCTGGAATTCTGTGCCTGGCCCTCCCCAGGGAGGGTTTAGGGCCAGTCCAGTCAGGATTTCTCCCAACAAAATAAATCCTGAGGTTTGTGCCACACAGGGAGGGGAGTTTGGAACACCAGAGCAGCCTCCTTCGCTGAGGAGTTGTTAGAGATAAGATTTATTAGGTGCGGAGTGGGATCAAACAGTTCCCAGATAATCCTTGAAACAGCAAATCTTAACCACAGGGCTTTGTTTTTGCCCCTAAATCAAGCCTTGCCAGGCAGATACTGTGTCTTATTTTTAGGAAATTTTCTCTTTTTTTTAGGAAATGTGGCATTCCACCAATTTTAAGCTCTGTGTGTGTGCAAAGCTCTGCTCATCCATGGATTTTTTTGTAGGGCTCCTGAGCTCTGTGCTTCCCAAACCATGAACTTGATTATCCCACTCTTGCAGAACCTCAGCTGCATTTCAATTTAAAAACCTGCTGAAGGCTCCATGGGAGATTTTGAGATTGTCAGTCCAAAATATGGGATCCACTGTATTCCTGTGATGCATCTGCCAGCACAGAGCATAAAAAGCCAGGGAAAATAATGAAGTGTTGGAGGAAGCAAAGCATTCGGAGCAATTTTGGAAAGAGTGGTGAACAAACAACCGGTGTTGTGTTCTGAGGCTGGGGTGAGGAATTGTCCATTCCCCTGGACTCTGAGGATTCCAGGAGGGAAAAGGTGAAGCAAGAGCAGCTCCCTGGCCGGGCTCTGGTGCCACCTGAGGAGAATCAGAGCTCAGAGTGGCTTTGTTCTATTGCAACCCAGGGGGACAGCCGGGCTGGGGGAAGCCCTCGAGGAACTTCTGTGCCGTTTTATCTGCCTTCAGACTAAAACTCCAAGAGCTGGACGTGCCCCAGGGCTGGAGCTGCCCCCTGGCACAGCCCCGGGCACCCTCTCTCTTGTTTCAGTGCAATGCCAACCCCTGCTTCCCGAAAGTCCAGTGCATTAACACCAACCCCGGCTTCCGCTGCGACCCCTGCCCGCCCGGCTTCACCGGGCAGCTGCTGGAAGGGGTGGGACTGGCCTTTGCCAGGGCCAACAAACAGGTGAGGGCCTGGAATGTTCTGTGTCCCTCGGAAGCTGGGAATTCTCTCACCTCTGCAGCCGGGACTCAAAGGTCTGCGAAGAAACGGGAGGGAAAGGCGAGGTGATGGTTCCTAAAGGTGGAAGGGATTCCTGAGTGATGGAAAGGGAGGGGCTGGGGGGGAATTCCCATCCCTGGGAGTGTCCCAGGCCAGCTTGGAGCACCCTGGGGGAGTGGAAGGTGTCCCTGGGGGTTGGGGATGGGATTCCCAACCCAAACCCTTTTGGGATTGTGGGAGTCCCACAGATTGTGGATTTGGATCCAAATTGTGGGTTTGGGATTCCCACTGTGTTGGTGGGAATGCAGGGAGAGGAGAGTGCCCAGGGTGTCCTGGCACCTGAGCCCCAGAGCCACCTCCCCTGTGCCAGACTGGGGCTGGGCAGAGCATCCCAACACCTCTGGGGCTGTGGGGCCATCCCGGGGATGGGAATGGGAACAGGAATGGCAATGAGAGCGGGAATCCTTCCTGCTGGGACACAGAAGAGTTCCTGCAGCTGCTGCCACCCCCTCCCGGCTTCTCTGACAGCTCCAGGCAGATTAAAAATCCCAACAGCCTGGGCTGATTGGGGTTTTTAGGGATAATTATCCCACATGTGGCTCTGGGAATCTGGGGCTGGTCGTGGGATGCAGCCACTGAGCTTCCAAATCCATGGAGCCCCTTCCACAGTGAGGAGATTCCAGCAGCTCAGTTCAGAGCTCTGTTCCCAGGCTGGAACCTCTGCTGACTCTGGAGAGGGGTCTGGAACCCTGCTGGGATCTGCCTCAGGCTTGTCAGCAGGAAAACTTGCTAGCCCTGGGCTAGTGAGGGGTGCCAGGGCTCTGCTTCTGCAGCTGGCCCCACCCCAGCCCCGGGGTTTGGGGTGGAGTGAAGCTACAGGTGTGTCCTGTTCTCCCTGGGCAGGTGTGCACCGACATCAACGAGTGTGAGACTGGAGCCGCCACCAATTGTGTCCCAAACTCCATCTGCATCAACACTCGGGTGAATCCTCAGGGATATGGGCAGGATCCCAGGGCTGGAGCCCCTCTGGAGCCCCGCTGGGAGAGCTGGGGGGGTTCTCTGGACAGGAGAAGCTCCAGGGAGAGCTTCCAGGACCCAAAGGGGCTCCAGGAGAGCTGGGGAGGGACTGGGGACAAGGCAGGGAGGGACAGGACACAGGGAATGGCTCCCACTGCCAGAGGCAGGGATGGATGGGATATTGGGAAGGGATTGTTCCCTGGGAGGGTGGGCAGGGAATGGAAGGGGATGGGATTCCCAGAGCAGCTGTGGCTGCCCCTGGATCCCTGGAGTGTCCCTCGCCAGGGACAGGCGGAGGTGTCCCGAGGAGGGGCTGCGGGAGGGATTTACCGGGACTCGCCGTCGAGTTCCTCCTCTCCCCGTTTTCCCCGCAGGGATCCTACAAGTGCGGGGCCTGCAAGCCGGGCTTTGTGGGGGATCAGATCAGCGGCTGCAGGAGCCAGACGGCGCCAGGGACACGGCGCTGCCCCAACGGCGAGATCAGCCCGTGCCACGAGAAAGCCGAGTGCATCGTGGAGAGGGACGGCTCCCTGTCCTGCCAGGTCCGGGGGCTCCCTGCCGTCGGGGATGGTCCCACCCTCCCGAGAAGGGGGTCTGGTCCCACCCTATCGAGACGGGGCTCGGCTCCCAGCCCCTTGTGAGATGGGGGTCCGGTCTGATCCGCGGGGTGGAAGGGTCTGGTCTGACCCTCCTGTGTTTTGGGTCTGGTCTGACCCTCCTGTGTTTGGGGTCTGCTCTGACCCTCCTGCAAACGGGGACTGGTCCCAGTCTCCCCCGAGGTTGGGGTGTGATCCCACCCTCCCGAGGCTGGCTGGGGTCTGGTCTCGCCCTCCTGCGATCTGGATTTAATCCCAATTTCCCTGCGGCTGGGGTCTGGTCCCGCCCTCCCGAGATCGGGGTTGGGTCCCACACTCCTGTGGCTCTGGTCCGACCCCCGCCCCGGGATTTGGGTCTGGTCTGATTCCCCCACGGCTGGGGTCTGATCCAGCCACTCCTGCGATTGGTTTGGGGTCTGGTCTGATCCCAAACTCCCTGGGACTGGGGTCGGTCTGCTCGCTCCTCGTTCCCTCATCCCACGCTCCTCTCCCGGGTCTGCCACTGCCCTCTCCTGGAGGACGCCCTTCCCAAACCATCCCTGCTCGTCCCTGTCCCCTGGGCTGCTCCCGGCGCCTCCGACCCGCTCCCACTTTTTTGGGGTGCTGGTTTTCCCTGAAGCGCTGCGGATCTGTCGGGTACGGAATTCCCTGGGGCTGAGCAGGGAGAACCCGCTCAGCAGCCCCAGAGCCAACTTGTGCTGCTGCTCACGGTCCCAGCAGCAAGCAGCGAGCCGGACCCGAGCTGCTGAAATCCCAGAAACTTTCTGCCAGGCCCTGTAGGGTTTCCCATCCCGGGGTTCGCCGCGTTTCGTGCTGTATCTCCTAAATCCTTGGCTTTCGGAGGCCATCGCGGGGCTGATTTTTTGTGCCTGCCGTGCTGCAGTGCCTCGTGGGGTGGGCAGGGAACGGCTACGTGTGCGGGAAGGACACGGACATCGACGGAGTCCCCGACGAGAAGCAGCGCTGCTCCGACAAGAAATGCCGCAAGGTGAGGGCAGGAAATCCGGGAATTTCACCCCAGTTTCACTCCAGCACACGCCCTGGGTGCTGCTGAGACCTCCAGAGCTCCGGCTGGGTGCCGCTCCCACATCCCTGTGTGTCTGTCCTGGCAGGATAACTGCGTGACCGTGCCCAACTCCGGCCAGGAGGACGCGGACCGGGACGGGATCGGTGACGCCTGCGACGACGACGCCGACGGAGACGGGATCCCAAACGCTGAGGTTCGGGTTCTGCTGGCCCCGCCGGGCTCCTGCCGGGCAGCAGCACCTGCAGGGGGATTTCAGGGGTCCCAGTGGGGATTCAGAGATCCCAATGGGGATTTCGGGGTGTCCCAGTGCGAGATTCAGGGGTCCCAGTGGGGATTCAGAGGTCTCAGTGGGGATTCAGAGATCCCAATGGGGATTTCAGGGATTCCAGTGGGAGTTCAGGGGGTTCCAGTGGGAATTCAGGGGCTCCAGTAGGGATTTCAGGAGTCCCAGTGGGAATTCAGGGACACCAGTAGGGATTTCAGGAGTCCCAGTGGGAATTCAGGGATTCCAGTGGGAGCTCAGATGTCCCAGTGGGATTTCAGGGGGTCCCAGTGAGATTTCAGGGGTCCCAGTGAGATTTCAGGGGGTCCCAGTGGGGATTTCAGGGGGTCCCAGTGGGATTTCAGGGGGTTCCAGTGGGATTTCAGGGGTCCCAGTGGGGATTTCAGGGGGTCCCAGTGGGAATTTAGGGATTCCAGTGGGATTTCAGGGGTCCCAGTGGAATTTTGGGGGTCCCAGTGGGGATTCAGGAGGTCCCAGTGAGATTTCAGGGGGTCCCAGTGGGATTTCAGGGGGTCCCAGTGGGATTTCAGGGGGTCCCAGTGGGATTTCAGGAGTCCCTATGTGTCCAGGCTCTGGGCATCTCAAACCAGGCTGAGAAAGCTCCGGACCCTGGAGGGCCGCCCCGAGGGCTGGGATCCTGTCCTGGCTGGGGACACCCTGGGCAGGCACTGGTGTCCCCAGCCCGTGTCCCCTGGCCCTGCAGGACAACTGCGTGTACACGAGGAACACGGACCAGCGCAACGCCGACAAGGACAACTTCGGGGACGCGTGTGACAACTGCCGGCAGGTGAAGAACAACGACCAGAAGGACATCGACGGCGACGGCAAGGGCGACGAGTGTGACGACGACATGGATGGGGACGGTGAGATCCTGGCACATCCCGGCCTGATTCCTGCTGGAAAATCAGCTGGGCAGTGCCTCTCACAGGCTGCTGCTCTCTCAACCTTGGATTTATTATCGTTGTTATTGCCCACAGTCACACCCAGCCTCGTCCTGACTGCCCTGTGCTGCTTTTATTAAGGGAGAAATCGGGGGATATCCAAGCTGCCAGCAGCTCCTGGCTCGAGGCTGGGGGGGTCAGGGCTGTCCCCTGGGGTGGAGACAAACCTGGCTGGCTTTGGAAACTGAGCTGATCACAGTTTGCACAAAAGCTGCTCCCAGCAGCCAGGAATCCCAGCAAACACCAGTCCCAAATCCTGAAATCGTTGCTTTAGCCACGAATTCACCCCCCTGGACTTTTGTGGCTCCACTGTCCCCTGTTTTCCAGGGATCAGAAACTCCATGGACAACTGCAGGAGAGTGCCCAACCCTGACCAGAGGGACGGGGACGGGGACGGCGTGGGGGACGCCTGTGACAGCTGCCCCACCCTCAGCAACCCTGACCAGGTACAGAACCCCCCAGTGGGAGTCCTGCAGGGCCCTTCCTGTCACCCCAGCCATGCCTGTGTCACTGCCCAGGTGACAATTCCAGCTGCCACCCTCCTGTGGCACAAAAGGAAATTCCCTCTGGAAGCCAGGGGGGAACTTTGGCTCTCTGGGCTCTCCCTTCCTGCCCTGTCCCACTGCTGGAATTCTTCAGAATCTCCCCAAAAAATCCCACAGAAACTCTCCTGCTGTTGGCAGCTCTCTGTTCTCTTCCTTGCCTTTTCCTCTGGAAAATTTAAATTGTTCTTCCTTTATTTTTCTAGAAAGACACTGACCACGATCTGGTGGGAGATGTCTGTGACACCAACCAGGACAGGTGAGCTGCAGAAATTAAAAATCCTATTTATTTGCATGACATCCAGGGGGTGAAGGAACCAAAGGGCTGTGACAACCTGGCTTGGCCAGGAGGTTTAGAGGTGGAATTCTCTTCAGACCTCACAAAAAGTGACCGCTGGAAGGAAGGCCCCCTCCCAGAGCCGTCCATTTCCAGCAGGAACATTCCTGACCCATTCCTGCCGTGACCTTTAAGGCTGAAATCCCCCATCCTGCTGAGGACCCCAGCCCCGGGGAAGGCTTCCCGTGCTGGTGGCCCCTGGGTGACGCGTCCCTGTCCCTGTCCCCTCTCCCCAGCGACGGGGACGGGCACCAGGACTCGCGGGACAACTGCCCCGCGGTGCCCAACAGCGCGCAGCTGGACACGGACGGCGACGGGCTGGGCGACGAGTGCGACGAGGACGACGACGACGACGGCATCCCCGACTTCAGGCCCCCCGGGCCCGACAACTGCAGGCTGGTCCCCAACCCCGGCCAGGAGGACTCGGATGGTGAGGGGTGGATCCTTCTGGGGCGCCCCGGCGCCGCTCCAGGCTCTGGAGTCCGCAGGAATTCCTTTGGGTTTTCTCGGGACTGACGCGCGCCGGGCCCGTGGCGCTGGCAGGTGTCCTCAGTGCCAGCACGGGGTCTGGGCTGGGGCCAGGTTTGGGATTATGCTTGGGATCAGGTCTGGGACCAGGTCTGGGATCAGGTTTGGGGTCAGGTCTGGGATCAGGTCTGGGATCAGGTCTGGGACCAGGTCTGGAATCAGGTCTGGGACCAGGTCTGGGATCAGGTTTGGGGTCAGGTCTGGGATCAGGTCTGGAATCAGGTCTGGGATCAGGTCTGGAATCAGGTCTGGGACCAGGTTTGGGATCAGGTTTGGGGTCAGGTCTGGGACCAGGTCTGGGATCAGGTTTGGGGCCAGGTTTGGGATCAGGTCTGGAATCAGGTCTGGGACCAGGTCTGGGATCAGGTTTGGGATCAAGTCTGGAATCAGGTCTGGCATCATGTTTGGGATCCTGTTTAGGATCGTGTTATGGATCAGGTTTGGGGTCATGTTTGGGATCAGGTTTGGGGTCAGGTTTGGGATCATGTTTAGGATCGTGTTATGGATCACGTTTGGGATCATGTTATGGATCATGTTTGGGGTCATGTTTGGGATCAGGTTTGGGGTCACGTTTAGGATCATGTTTGGGATCACATTTAGGATCATGTTTGGGATCAGGTTTGGGGTCATGTTTGGGACCAGGTTTGGGATCATGTTTAGGATCGTGTTATGGATCATGTTTGGGATCATGTTATGGATCACGTTTGGGATCATGTTTGGGATCACATTTAGGATCATGTTTGGGGTCAGGTTCTCTCTCCCAAAGGTGTCTGGGGTTTGAGGGGTTTCTCTGCCAGCAGGAGAAGCCTCCAGGTTTCTCTGCAGCTCCTCGGGGTGTCCCAGTCCCTCGGTGCCCTCAGCTGGTGCTGCCGAGGCTGAGCAAACCCAGGGCAGGAGCTGCTGCTCCAGGCTCGTTCCTCCTCCTCCTCCTCCTCCTCCTCCTCGTGCCCAGGGGACGGCGTGGGGAACCTGTGTGAGGATGACTTCGACAGGGACATGGTGATCGACAGGATCGACGTGTGCCCCGAGAACGCCAAGGTGACGCTCACGGACTTCAGGGCCTTCCAGACCGTGGTGCTGGACCCCGAGGGGGACGCCCAGATCGACCCCAACTGGATCGTCCTCAACCAGGTAGGGAGAGCCCCAGCTGGGAACAATCCCAGAGGGTTTTCCCTGAAAGGCTCCGTGGTTCTGCCCAAATCCCAGAGCTGCAGCCCTGGAGCAGCACAAGAGGGAGTTTGGTGTGTCTGGAATTGCACTAAAGAGTCACAACTCCTCTTTCCCAGGGCATGGAGATTGTCCAGACCATGAACAGCGACCCTGGCCTGGCTGTAGGTGAGGAATTTCCCTTTTCCCTTTGGGAAATCATCACTCCATGCAGCTTTGATCAGCCACTGCTTAAGGACTCCACCCACTGTTTCCTGTAGTGCACAGGGTCCAGATTCCCCCTGGCAAAATCCACCTCCCCAGCCGACTCCTGGCTCTGTTCTGTGCTGGAATGCAGAGTCTGTTCTGCTGCCCCTGACAGGGTACACAGCCTTTAACGGGGTGGACTTCGAGGGCACCTTCCACGTCAACACAGCCACGGACGACGACTACGCCGGGTTCATCTTCGGCTACCAGGACAGCTCCAGCTTCTACGTGGTCATGTGGAAGCAGATGGAGCAGACCTACTGGCAGGCAAACCCCTTCCGGGCCGTGGCAGAGCCCGGGATTCAGCTGAAGGTAAAGGAGCCCTGCAAAAGGAATTCCCTGGTGGGTTTTTGCCCTGGGACAAGCAGCTGTGTTGAGTCCTTTCTGCACACATTGACCAGGCTCTCCTCTGTCCCAGGCAGTGAAATCCAAAACCGGCCCTGGGGAGTACCTGAGGAATTCCCTGTGGCACACGGGAGACACCACGGACCAGGTGAAGCTGCTCTGGAAGGACCCCCGGAATTCCGGCTGGAAGGACAAGACCTCCTACCGCTGGTTCCTGCAGCACCGGCCCCAGGTCGGCTACATCAGGTGAGGCTCGGGCCAGGACCATTCCCACCAGGAAAACCAGCCCCAGGGAGCCCCAGAATGGTTTTGGAAGGGAACTCATCCATTGTGGATATTCTCAGCTCAGTCAGAGAGAAAGAGAAAGGTTTTCTAACCAGGCAAGAGCCTGGGAAACAGTTGGGACAGAATGTAAATAATTCTCTAATCTCTCTTGTTATTCACATTGTTTATAGATATGTTCTGCCACTGTGTGTCATTCACTGCACACCAATGGTGTGACATGTTTTTACTCTAAGACCAATGAAATTACTCTTCTCGATGTCCTCTATATATAGAGCAGTATATTTGAAATAAATCAGAGCTCATTTTCTTTGCTCTGATCTGGAGCTCTCTGTTCCCGTCCTGCTCGACAGCGACCATCCATGGGCAGGGACACCTCCCACCGTCCCTTGGGCACTCCCAGGGATGGAGCATCCCCGAGGCCGGGGCAGCTCCTGCCACTCCCTGCCTTGTTCCCCCCCAGGGCTCGGTTCTACGAGGGCCCCGAGGTCGTGGCAGACACTGGAGTTGTCCTGGACACCACCATGAGAGGGGGACGCCTCGGGGTGTTCTGCTTCTCCCAGGAGAACATCATCTGGTCCAACCTCCGCTACCGCTGCAACGGTGAGTCCACAAAGGCACACCCGAGTTCTCCTCGTTTTCCAGTCGTTCACCTGGACACCTGCACAGCCACGGCAACGGGGCAGTCTTGCCCTGATTTTTAGAAGTGTTAAGTTTTCTTTTATAGCTCTTTTGAAAGTTTTAAAGTTCTCCTAAAACTTCCTTAGCCTTCTAAGTTTTATAATGTTTATAATGTTTATAATGTTTGATATTTCTACTGCAGTTCTCACGCGCTGTTCATGTAAATAATGATTGTTTTGCATTCTTCTTTGTGGGAGGAGAGAATTAATAGACTGTTGGTTTGGCCAGTGTAGTTAGATAAGTAGCAATTTCATCCTCCAATCCACTGCCACTTTTAGAATTCTCTATATTACAAAGTCAGAAACAAAATTAGCTCTTTTTCTCTCTTGAACTCACCAAGTTTCTGTGTACTCATTTCGTGTCCAGTAACAACAGGGCAGCAAACAGGACCCGAGCCCATCCTTCCCTGCCCTTCCTGCCCCTGATCTCTCTTTCTTTAATGCTCAGACACCATCCCCGAGGACTACGAGACGTTCCGGTTCCAGCAGGACTAATCCCCCTGGAGCGTCCCTGCAGCCTGTCCTGCCTCCCACTCCCGCTCTGGAACCCTGCCCCAAGAGCTGTCAGCACCTCCCAGCGCGCCCTCACAGCCTCCAGCTCCCCTTCCCCAACAGCAAATCCCTGAAAATGTTACACGAATCCTCTGGGAAGGGCAGAGGTGGAGACAGGAGTGTGACCAGAAGCCTGAGCTGCTGCAAGCCCCAGCTCAGGGCCGTGCTGGGAGCTCCCTGCAGCAGCTGCGATGGCTGCAGAACGTTTGGCGTGGACGATTCCCAGGAATCCTCTCCCTGCTCCAAGGCTCCCGAGTGTGAATGTTGTTTTCCTTTTCAAGACCTGCTGCAAAGCAAACTCAGCACGAGTCTGAGAGGGACGCGCGGAGCAGCCTCGGTACAAGTTGCTCATTTTAATTAAAAAAGCACTTTAAGGAGAGTATCTTTGTTCTGGAATGTTGGGAAATGAACACTTGGAATGCTGGATAATAAATTCTAGATTTCTCCTTGGTCATGTGTGTGTTCTCTCCACTCTCCTGAAGCTTTTCCCTTGCAGATGTGGAAGGGAGGAACCCTCCAGGGCTGAGCTCCGTGGGGCTGAGAGCGCCCGGGGCTGCATTGGGAATTTTCTTGGAAGTGCCAATGCACGGAGGCACCTTTTCCTCAAGAGCCTCCCTCTCCTCAGCCCTGCCCTGCCTGGTTCTTGCTGGAACAACAAATTAAAGCTTCGTGCTGGGTTTGTCACCGTGCCAGGGCTCCCACAAAGAGCCGAGGAGCTGGGAAAATGCTCCTGCCCCTGCCAGGGGAGCTGGGAGAGGTTTTCCACAGCTGAAACCTGGGAAGCCTCAAATCCCTGTCCCTGCCAGGTGCCCAGGCCCCTGGGAACATCCTGGGGACAGTTTGAATTCAGACCTCACAAGGTTTTAGAGCAGCTGCAGTTTCCCCTTGAGGAGTCCCCAGTTCAGTTTTGAACCAAAATAATCTGATTTTGCCATTTCCTTACCAACACTGAACCCCCACCAAACCAACAACAAATGAAACTCACAAAAAGCTGAGCAGCCAGAGGCAAAAACATTTGAACTTTTATTCCATTTCCTTTACAAAGAATGCAAAGATACAAAGACAGAGAAGCCTTCACACAAAAAAAATCAAGGTGGGAGAGGATGTACACGGAGCTGAGCTGCGTTTTCACATCGGGTCTGGTTGCAAACACTTAAAGCCAACATCAGTTTTCCACTTTTTTTTTTTTTTTTTTGTTTGTTTTATCAGGGTTTTTCAGGTGCCCAGGGCTGGGAATGTCCAGGGGATGCTGCCCCACCCTGGCCCCTCCTGCCAGGAATATTCAGGATCCAGCAAGGTTTGGTTTAATGAGCCTCAAACCCCCCAAAATTCACCCCACAAATATCACAGAACTTCAATATTCCTGCAAGGATGGAAACATCACTTCTATCTCCTCATTTAATACCTTAAAAATCCCCAATGTGAGCCAAACTGAACCTTTTCCTTTCAAAGGTGGCATCAGCCAGAAGGCAGGATATTTGGGAAGGGCTTTTCCTGCCGGCTGAATTCCAAAAATTCCCTTTTTATGTCATAATTGAACTCAATTTCTACAAGCAAGTTCAAGCCTGTTGGTTTTTCCTTCAGGAATTTTACAACTCCCCTAACTCCAGTGACAGAAACCATTTTTAGGTTTAGAATGGAGACTTCTCATCCCTTTTTTCCTCCTAATCCACAGTGGAGAAAAGCAGGATTGAGGAATCCCTGGGGATGGTCGAGCACTGAGCAATCCCAGCTCTGTCTGGGATTAGGGACTGGAGGATTCTCCAGTGGCTCACGTGGACCAGGAGGTGACACCAGCGTGGACTGGCCTGGGTGTGTCCCTTGTCCCCTCAGGGGTTGGGACACTGGGTGGGAAAATCAAGGACCCCAAGACAGAACCATCCCGTGGCCAACCCCAGCTCCAAGGTCAGCTCCATCCCAACTCACCAGCACAGGAAATGATGGAAAACACCAGAAACTTGACCCAAAGGACATCAAAACCCAACAGTTTTAGGTCTGACCCAAAGCCACCAGCACAGCCGGGCCCTCAGAGCTGCCTGGCCCTGCCCTGTCCCTGTTCCTGTCCCTGTCCCCGCCCTGTCCCTGTCCCTGTTCCTGCCCTGTCCCTGTCCCTGTCCCCAAGGCCACCACGGCTCCGGAGTGTCCCGACAACGCTCCCAGTTCCACCTCCACAGGGGGAGAACTTCCCATGGAGGCGGCAAAGCCTGGAACAGCTCCAGGCCGGGTCTGGGGACATCCCAAACCCACCTGGGGACATCCCAAACCCACCTGGACACGCTCCTGTGTCCCTGCTCTGGGTCTCCAGAGGGCCCTTCCAACCCCAACTGTTCCGGGATCATGGGATCCCTGTGGGTCCCTTCCAACTGGGGATAGTCCAGGATTCCAGGGCTGGAATTCTACAATTCAAACTCAACCCCCTGCTCTTCACTCCCAGGAGCAATTCCCACATGGCCCAGCTGCCTTTGGGATTCTCCCCCTTTTTTTCCATGGGATTCTCTCCCTTTTTTCCATGGGATTCTCTCCTTTCTACGGAATTCTCTCCCTTTTTTCCACAGAATTCTCTCCATTTTTTCCACGGGATTCTCTCCCTTCTTTGCATGGAATTCTCTCCCTTTTTTTCCATGGGATTCTCCCCTTTTTTCCATGGGATTCTCTCCTTTCTACGGAATTCTCTCCCTTTTTTTCCAGGGGAGTCTCTCCCTTTTTTCTATGGAATTCTCTCCCTTTTTCGCATGGAATTCTCTTTTTTTCCCATGGGATTCTCTCCCTTTTTTGCACAGAATTCTCTCCCTTTTGTGCATGGGATTCTCTCCTTTTTTTTTCCATGGGATTCTCTCTTTCTATGGAATTCTCTCCCTTTTTTTCCAGGGGAGTCTCTCCCTTTTTTGCACAGAATTCTCTCCCTTTTTTCTACGGAATTCTCTCCCTTTTTTCCACGGGATTCTCTCCCTTTTTTCCACGCTTTTCCCATCCCACCCCTCCACCCCCTGAAGACAAGAGCCAGCGGATTTTACCCCTTCAGGCCTTTATTTTGATAAAATTGGTCAAGCCCACATAAGGCAACGCACACACGGCTCCGCCCGCCCCCCGCCCGCCCCAACCGCCTCGGAAAATAAATAACACAAACCAAGAGAGGACTCCATGTAGTGTTTGGCTTTGCAGTATAGAAATTCCACACAATGATTCTGTTGTGTTGTTGTTGTTGGTGGTTTTTTTTTTTTTTTGTTTGTTTTGTTGTTGTTTTTTTTTTTCCCTGTTTAAAAAGGTAAAAATGATTTATAATACACAGTCAGAATGTCGTGGTGCCCGCATAGAAAACCGACATGCAATCCATGCCTACACTGCGCCGTATAAATAAGATGCAACTCAAAATACAAAGAACAGGAACACTACAAAGTTTAATTCTAAGAGGGGAGGGAGGTTTTTTTTTTTTTTGGGGGTTTTTTTTCTTTTTCCTGGTTGTTTTTTAAAAAGGACAGACACACGTAACAAAGGCTACCTGCGCTTTCACATTGCCATCACAGTGACGGGGGGGCCGTTGCTCCGAGGAATAAACGCGCTGGTTTTGGGGTTTCTCCCGAAAAAAAACAGCCAAGGTCGGGGTCTGCAGGGGGAGGAGGGGCCTTCCTGCTTCCTTCCTGTCCAGAGGGGGTTTCCAGGGTCTTTCCTTAAGGGCTCAGCTCAAGCCTTAACTGTTGTTTTGGCAGAAATTCAAGGTTTTAGGTCCAAGGGCTCATTTTTGAGGGAAATTTAGGTAAACTGCTTTTAGATAAACTCAGGGCAGCTTTTGCTCTTGGAATCATGGAATTGAGGTTGGGAAAGAGCCACTGAATCAGGGTTGGAAAAGAATCACTGAATTGAGGCTGGAAAAGAACCTGAATCAAGTTTGGAAAAGAACCTGAATCAAGTTTGGAAAAGAACCTGAATCAAGTTTGGAAAAGAACCTGAATCAAGTTTGGAAAAGAACCTGAATCAAGTTTGGAAAAGAACCTGAATCAAGTTTGGAAAAGAATCACCGAATTAGGGTTGGAAAAGAACGACCGAATCAAGGTGGGAGAAGAAAAACCAAATTAAGGTTGGAGAAGAATCCTGGAATCAAGGTTGGGAAAGACCTCCAGGACCATCAAACCCAACCTCCCTCTGAGCTGAAGGTTCACCCACGAGCGCTCCTAAAAACGAATTCACCAAATAATCCACGAAACCTCCACGGAGGCCGCGAGGCTCCCGAGGCCCCCGAGGCCCGTTCTGGAAAGGTTTTCCCCTCTGGAAAATGGAAAACCAGCCCGGGGTGGGGCAGAGCCCAGCCCGGGCTGTGTGTGGGGGCACAGGGGGGGCTGGCAAGCGCTCCCTGCCATGCAGAAGCCGTGGGAGCCGGGCCGGTCACGCATGCCCAGAGGGGGAATCTATGTACAGGGAAAGGAGCCTCCCCCAGCCCCCACAGCGCCAGGGCTGGGCTGGCTGCTGGAAAAAAGTCACAGTTTTGGGTGCACCGAGGGTTTATTCCTGTTCTTCCCCATTGTATTGGCAAATGCAACAGTCTAGCTCGGGAATTCGGGGTTAATTCCTTGTGGAGATAGAAAAACACGGAGGGAGGGTGGGACGGTCACCCCTGGAGACACCAGACAGCTTCACCACCACTGAACTCAAACTTCTCAAAATAGCAATTCACACCATTTTCTCCTTGCTTTGTTGTTTTTTTTTTTCTTTGCTAAGTGATGGTTTTCCCTTTCTGCTCCCACCCCTGGGGAGGGAGCCCCACACACCGGAATGAGCAGGGGGTTGTTACATTTGAAATAAAAGCAGATTATTTGTTCTGGGAACGTTTGGGATCCGCTCCACGCTTTTCTCTGGGTTTGCTTCCAGATCAGCCTGACGCCACAAAAACTGGAATTTGAAGGAGTGAGGACGGGGGAATCCTCTGGGGCAGCTCCCACATGAAAGGTTCCCCTGGGGGAAGGGAAAGGCAGGAGCTGCTGGAATCCCTGGATCTCACAGGGCCGGGATGAGAAGCAGCTTCTCCCCGGCCACAGCTGGAGCCCATCCTGTCACACATCCCAGCTCCTTCCCTCTCCCGAGGGATCACACCCGGATTTCTCCCAGCTGGAGGGTCCCTAACTGTGACAGTTGCATCCAAGGTGTGTCAGTTTGAAATTAAGGCGATTTTCAAGGTCTACTTACAAGTCTTAAGAAACAAAGAGCTCTTATTTACACAGGGAGTTAAAAATCCGGGAAGGAGCCGCAGCTCCCTGCCCGAGGCTCCCGTGAGGAAGCTCCTGCTGGCTGCTCCCTCTGGAGTGGAAAACACAGCACAGACAAGGACTGCACAGGCACGGGAGCCATTCCAGCAGGAATTCCCACACGGAGCGGCGGGAGCTGCACAAAGCTCTCACTGCACCTTCAGCCAAGGGCTCCGAGGCAGCTGGGCCCAAATCCCTCCTGTTTTTTTTCCAGGTTTCCTCCTCTTTGAGCTGCCTTTTATCTCCTCCCTTCACTGAAAAAGCACGAGGGGTCTGAAACAAGCAGGCACCAGGAGTGATCCTGTCCTACCGAGCTCAAACCCTGCCAAAAAAATCCCAAAACGTTCCCAAGAGATGTGGGGAAACCTCGGGAGGGCACGGAAGAGGATAAAATTAAAACAAACAAAAAAAAAAAAGAAAGAAAGAACAAAGAAAACCAAAAGACACAGGGAAGCCAAGAAAAAATTCCTCTTTTTTAGTGCAAATGGTCAACAAATGGCACAGGAGGTGAGGGGATGCCCTGGGGCTGGGGAGATCCCGACGCTGCTCCTGCTCAGCAGAGCAGGCAGGAATCCCAGCCCAGGGATTTCTGGAAGCACACAGAAACTTGGTATAACTCATTAGGAGAACTCAGGAGAGCCGTGAGAAGTCGTTAATTGCAGGGGGGACTCTCATTAATTGCGGGGGAACTCATTAAGAGCAGCCCAGGGTTGTTCCCAAAGAGGAGAAGCTTTGGGATTGGGAGTGCCAGGATTGGGATTTCCTTGGGCTGGAGGCAGAAGGAAAATCCAGGTGGGGCAGGAGGGGTGGGAAGGGCTGAACAAACCCCAGCTGGTGGGAACTGGGATGGGATTTTAGGGAATGGAATCCCTAAAATCCTGCTCCCAGCCCAGGCTGGAGGCGCCTCCCTCTCCAGGAGCAGCTCGCCCTCGGGGTGAGTTAATTAGTTAATTAGTTAATGACTCCAAATCCTGTTCATTCCTGATGAATTCCTGCCTTTCCCCATGCAGATCCCAGTGGAATGAGGATGTTCCAGCAGTGCCCTTTAAATTCATTCATCCCACAAATGTGGGAATCACCTTCCAGCCAGCCAGAGCGAAGCCCCCAATTCCCAGTCTGAGGAATCTGGATGGAATTTTTTTTTTTTTTTTTTTTTTTTTTTTTTTTTTTTTTTTTTGTTACATTTTCAGCACAAAATATTCACAAGGACCATCGGAAATAATCAATTTTCCATTTAATGAAATAGAATTTTGGAGGATTCAATCCTGGTCATTGTGGAGCAAGAGATTTTTTTTCCCTCGGGTGAATGAAGGAATTTTTAAGTTCCAACCACCCTATTTTGCCTATTCCAAAGGAAAATATCTAAACTTGCCTTAGGCTTCCTTTTTCCTGCTTATTCCATCTGTTTAAAATTCCAGTTAGTTTAAAAATACCTACATATATAATATATATAATATATTTCTGGAATAAAACCACAAAAAAAAAAAAAAAGTACTGTACAAATATTATGTAGAGTGCTTCCATTGGCTGTATGTAGTTGAGCTACTTTCCTAATATCCAAATATTTAAATAAAAAAAAAAAAAAAAGAACTTACAACAACAACGACTGAAAAAAAAAATCATAAATAAGTAACAGAATAAGTAATGAATAAGAATAAAAAATTAAAAAATCATGATGCTACGAGCCTGGCATTGCTATGGAAATGCCCTTCCTGTTGCCCAGGAATCTCTCACAAAGTAAAAATTAGGATTATGCAGGTTAGTCTCTATTTCTTTTTAGCTGCTTTAAGATGTTCTGATCCTCTGTCTAATCAAGTAATGAATTATAGAACTTTCATGTGTGCTCAGAAATGCTCTCTATATATGTAGCCATATATAGAAATAGATATATATTACATATATATTTAAAAAAACGGAACAAAACAAAAACCATAAAAAGCTCGGGGGGAAAACAAAAAAAAAAAAAAAAAATAGTGTTAGAAGTGGATTTTTGGGACTGGCGGCTCCGCTTTGCCGGGATGGCCGGGACGAGAGGGTGGGGACACACCTGGGGACGAGCAGGGCACTGGAGGGGTGGCAGTGCCACAGAGCAGAGTGGCAGTGCCACAGAGCAGGGTGGCAGTGCCACAGAGCAGAGTGGCAGTGCCACAGAGCGGGGTGGCAGTGCCACAGAGCAGAGTGGCAGTGCCACAGAGCGGGGTGGCAGTGCCACAGAGCGGAGTGGCAGTGCCACAGAGCGGGGTGGCAGTGCCACAGAGCAGAGTGGCAGTGCCACAGAGCGGGGTGGCAGTGCCACAGAGCAGAGTGGCAGTGCCACAGAGCGGGGTGGCAGTGCCACAGAGCGGGGTGGCAGTGCCACAGAGCAGAGTGGCAGTGCCACAGAGCGGGGTGGCAGTGCCACAGAGCGGAGTGGCAGTGCCACAGAGCAGGGTGGCAGTGCCACAGAGCAGAGTGGCAGTGCCACAGAGCAGGGTGGCAGTGCCACAGAGCGGGGTGGCAGTGCCACAGAGCAGAGTGGCAGTGCCACAGAGCAGAGTGGCAGCCGCGGGGAAGGCGGCGATGCTGGGATTTGCTTCCCAAGGAAGGGGAGCAGGGGGCACGGCCCCCCCCAGCCCCGCACCCCGGGGCTCTGCCAGCCCCTCCTGGCCCTGCCCGGCTGCCCCGAGCCCCTCTCTGGTGCCGGGGGGCCCCGCCGGAGCTCTGCTGGGGGAAAGGGGGGGGCTCTGGGGAGGAAAAGGCCGATGGAAAACCGGGGAAAACCGGACGACTCCTCACTGCTGGACGGCAACAGCGGCTCGGGGGCGGCGTGGCTGGGCGCCACGGGGACGGGGGCTCGGCAGCGCGGCAAGCTCAGAACAACAAGCTGTGGTTACTCATTGTACAGGGGACACGGAGCAGCTGCTCCCTCCGGGACGGGACGGACCCTCCGGGACGGGATGGACCCTCTGGGATGGACGGGATGGAGCCCCCGGGCCGGATCCTGCGGGAGGTGCCGGCGGCTCACAGCCGGTCCATGCGGAACGTGTCCTCTGTGGCGGGGTCGGTGAGGACCATGTCGGGGTCGTTGAGCATGTGCAGTCCATCCAGGGTCAAAGGGTCAATTTTGAGTTCATCCAGGGGGAACTGGGAATCCGTGTCGAAGCTGACGTCCCCCACTCCTGCCAAGGAGCTGGTCAGTTCTTTTGATAAGCTGGGGGGGATTCTCCTGTCACTGCAGGGGACAGAACACACAGGGGGGTCAGACACCAGTGGGGAGGTCAGAAAACAGCTCCCAAAAACCCTGGAAATGCTTATGGAGCTCTCAGGTGAGGAACATCCACCCTCCTTCACGTTTCCGACCCCTCACGGCATCTCCAAGCCACCAAACACAACCCGAAATTCGTGTTTGGTGTAACTGGAGCCTTTTCTCTCTCTCAGCTTGAGGAGGAATAACCTCAATTTCCACCACTGCCATCAGCAATCCCTGGCTGCAGCCACGGTATCCCTGGGCAGGGATTGTTTCCAAAATCCCACTGCGACCAGACTGGCCACCATATGTGACACTCCAAGCCTTTGCTGGCCAGCTTGGCCTGAGCAGGGGAAGCAGTTTGGCTCCCCCAGCTTTTCCTCACTGCAGCAGAGGATCCAGGGAATTCAGAGGGAGGATAAATCCACAGGAAATCTGCTGCTCTGCCTGTGTGCAGGTGAGCACTGGGACACACCTGGACCAGCGTTAGGAACGGCTGAAGGAAGGCGACACCGACTCCAGTGCTCAGAAAACATGAAGTGGGATTTTTTAGGAACTCTGCATATTTATAGACAGGATTGTTCACTCAGAACCTGACTGGGCCTTAAACACCACCCCTCACGCCACTGGTAAATAGGAACAACACCTTTTTGTAAATATCTTTCCTTAAACATCACGTGCAAACATTCCACGTGTTCACAAACACCAGGTGCAGAGATCAAGGTAAGAATTGTTTTAATTCCTTCTCTGAGCAATCTCACAACTTCCCTGGGAAAGGTATCAGTTTCCCTCTCTGTCAGCATCCACACTGGACTGGCACCACAGCCCAGGTGAAACAAACCCCTCAAGAGCAACAACCCCCAGGAGAAACCCCCAGGCTGGGACCTGAAATACCCTGAGCTGGGAGGGACTCCCAGGGATCAGGGATCCAGCTCCTGGCCCTGCACAGACACCCCAAAATCCCAGCCTGTCCCTGAGTGCTGTCCAAACGCTCCTGGAGCTCTGGCAGGGCTGGGGCTGCTCCCTGAGTAGCTGGGCAGGGCTCTCTGAGGGCAGAACTGTGGATGTGACAGCCTGGTCAGAGAGCTGGAAACCAGATCAGTTTTCTCCTGGTGGACTTGTGAGACTTTTAGGGAGTTGTTATTGTAAACAACCTGCAGCTGGTGTTTTTCTACTCCTTGTTCTTCTGCTCTTCTCAAGGATTTTGTGTGAGAAAAGTGGTTTTGTTAATTAGCCAATCAGGCAGAATGTGTCGGAACAGTCTATAAAGAGAAGTGTGGCATTCACATCCTCTCCCTCTCAGGATTTCCGTTGGAGAAGCACGGAGAGAAGAAGAGAAAACAATTCTTATCTGCTCCTGTGTTTGTCCCACACAGAATGTGGTATGGAGATGGTTTACCCAATTGATTGCTTGGTTAGATTCCAGTGAAGGTTGTTTGGATTCATGGACCAGCTGAATCCAGCTGTGTCGGACTCGCGAGCAGAGAGAGTCGGGAATTTTGTTAGTAGTAAATAAGTAAGTATATAGTAAGCATCCCTTTAAAATAGTCTAGTATGGTTTTAACAAAGCAATCCTTCTAACCTAAAGCCAAAAATCACCATTTCCCTGAGTTGGGTTTGTCCTTGTTCTGACAGAGAAGAGTTTTGTGCAAAGCAGCCTCAGAGTCTGTGCTGCCTCCTTACTCAATGTGGGAGCCCAGCACACCCCCCTGGCTGCCCTGGCTGGCTGAGACCCTGGCAGGGGGCTCAGACCCTGGCACAAAGTCAAAACCACCTGTGGCTTCCATTTTAGCCTGTGGGAAAAACTGTCAACTCTGTGTGAGGAATTACAAGCCACAAGGGTTTGAGCAGTGTGGTGGTTGAGTTAACACAGGGTGAAAAAGTAGAATTTTGGGGTTTTTAGAATGGGGTTCAAGGGGACAAGATGGAGGGATTTGGGTGTGTCCTGACCTTCTCCTTCTCCTTGCCCTCCATGTCCTGCTGTGCTGGTGACACTTTTCTGTTGGTTTAAGGTAGAGATTCACTGTCTAACATAGGTGATAGTTATTGGCACGTTATTGTAAATATTCTACACGTATTTTTCAGTGCCCCAGGTGGGACAGTCAATGCCACGGCCAACAGAGCTCAGCAGGGCAGAGAGAGAATGTTCTAGAGAAGGGAAAACAAACACCCTTGAGAAGCTGATCCTGTGCATTCAGACTCCTTTGGCTGCTCGGGCTGGGAGAAGAAGGACTTGTACACTCTCGGGGTCACCCCGACACCACAGAGACAGACCCCGAGAGCTGAGCAGCAGCCCCGGGGCCGGGGCGGGGCCGCTCCCAGGTGGGTTTACCTGTCAGGATGATGTTGGGGATGTTGCTGTGGCTGGAGTAGTTGAGCTGCTGCGAGTCCTGCAGGCTGCCGTGGCTGCCCGTCAGTCCCATCATGGCAGCCTGCGAGTAGTTGAGGGTGGAGCAGGGGCTGTAGAGGCTGTTGGAGCTGATGGCGTTCTCGATCATGTTGAACTGCTCCAGCTGCAGGGCGACACCACAAAGGGTTAACGGCGGGGAGGGGACAGGGGGGGACAAGGACACGCTCCAGGACAGGACACAGACAGGCAAACAAATTCATCTTTCCTTGCTCCAAAAGGGGCGCTGGGCCCTGGGCTGCACGCGACGTCCCCGGCCCCGCTCGGGAGAGGGAGGCACAAAGCAAAGTGGGCACGGGTGGGGGGACAGGAGGAAAGGGAGGCTCCAAAGGGAAATCCAGAATTAAATCCAATCACTGAACCTAGCCATGCTCTGAAAGGGAATTCAGGCTCAGCCCGAGGTCTCTGCCCAGCAGAATTCCCTCCAGGACACATCCCAGTTCAAGTATTTAATAATTTAATGGATTTAATTCCAGAATTAAATTCAATAATTTAACTAATCCATGCTCTGAAAGGGAATTCAGGCTCAGCCCAAGGTCTCTGCCCAGCAGAATTCCCTCCAGGACACATCCCAGTTTAAGTATTTCATAACTTAATGGATTTAATTCCAGAATTAAATTCGATAATTTAACTAATCCATGCTCTGAAAGGGAATTCAGCCTGGCCCTGAGGTCTCTGCCCAGCAGAATTCCCTGCAGAACACATCCCAGTTTAAGTTTTTCATAATTTAATGGATTTAATTCCAGAATTAAACTCGATAATTTAACTAATCCATGCTCTGAAAGGGAATTCAGGCTCAGCCCAAGGTCTCTGCCCAGCAGAATTCCCTCCAGGACACATCCCAGTTCAAGTATTTCATAATTTAATGGATTTAATTCCAGAATTAAATTCTATAATTTTATAAATCCATGCTCTGAGGCTGGCCCCGAGGTCTCTGCCCAGCAGAATTCCCTCCAGGACACATCCCAGTTTAAGTATTTCATAATTTAATGGATTTAATTCCAGAATTAAATTCAATAATTTAATTAATCCATGCTCTGGTTGACCAAACCAAGGGAGGGTCTGATTATTCCCAAATCAAACCAGCCATGGATTATTCCCAAATTCCTGAGTCAATCTTGACATGGGAATCCTTCCCAACTGCAGCTCCAGCCAGAAATATTTAATTATTTTTACTCTTCAATGTATTCCCATGATGTTTTATTTAAAAAAAAATTCAGTATCTTAAATTTTGTCAGAATTGTTTTCATTATTTTAGAATTTTTGGTTTGTCGTTTTAAAATTTAATTTCATCATTTTCCTTCATACAATTTTCATTTAAAGAATCATTATTTTTAAAATTTCTTTTTTTTTTTTCATTTTTGTTGTTTTAAAATTGATTCTCATTATTTTAAAATACATTTTCATTACTTTTCATTATAAAAACGAATTTTCATTACTTAAAGATATTCAGTATTTTTCCTCTTTCAAATGTCACTATTTTTCATTACTTTAAATTTCTTCTCCTTATTTTTCCTTCTTAAAATGAACTTTCACTATTTAAAAATCTCAGTATTTTTCTTCTTTCAAATTTCATTATTTTTCCTTTTTAAAGTCTTCCATTATTTAAAAAAAATTCATACCCTTGTTTTTCCTTTTCAAAATGGATTTCCACACAAAAATGTTCATTCTTTTTCCTCTTTCATATTTCATTCTTTTTCCTTTTTCTGGTTTTCCATTATTTTAAAAACTTCTCATTCTTTTCCCTTTGAAATCTGATTTCCATTTGAAAATTCTCACTATTTTTCCTCTCCAAAACTTCCTTACTTTTCCTTTTTCCAAGCTGATTTTCACTGCTTTAACATTTTCTTTTCACTGTTTTCCCTTTTCAGAGCTGCCTGGCATTATTTGAATCTTTAAAAGATTCATTATTATACATTTTTAGAATTGATCTCCCATTTCAAAAGCTTGATTATTAAATATTTTTAATTGATTTCCCATTTTAAATGCTTATTATATATTTTTAATTGATCTCCCATTTTAAAACCTTCATTATTATACATTTAAAAAATTGATCTCGGATTTAAAAACCTTCATTATTATACATTTTTAAAAAATTGATCTCCCATTTTAAAAGCTTATTATATGTTTTTTAATTGATCTCCCATATGAAAACTTCATTATTGTATTTTTAAATTAATCTCCCATTTTAAAAGCTTCATTATTATTTATTTTTTAATTAATCTCCCATTTTAAAAGCTCAGTTATTCAATATTTTTAAATTGCTCTCCCATTTTAAAAGCTTGATTATTAAATATTTTTTAATTGATCTCCCATTTTAAAACCTCAATCATTATCAATTTTTTAATTGATCTCCCATTTTAAAACCTTCATAATTACCAATTTTTAAAATTAATCTCCCATTTTAAAACCTTCATAATTATCCAATTTGTAATTGATCTCCCATTTTAAAACCTCCATATTTATCAATTTTTAAATTAATCTCCCATTTTAAAACCTCCATCATTATCAAATTTTTCAATTAATCTCCCATTTTAAAACCTTCATAATTAGCAATTTTTTTAATTGATCTCCCATTTTAAAACCTTCATAATTACCAATTTTTAAATTAATCTCCCATTTTAAAACCTTCATAATTATCCAATTTGTAATTGATCTCCCATTTTAAAACCTCCATATTTATCAATTTTTAAATTAATCTCCCATTTTAAAACCTCCATCATTATCAAATTTTTCAATTAATCTCCCATTTTAAAACCTTCATAATTAGCAATTTTTTAAATTGATCTCCCATTTTTTTTTGGCAGAACACAGGGGGGGGGGGGGACAAAGAGCGAGAGGGGAGGGGGAGAGAAACCAAACAAAACAAGAAACGAACAAAACAAAACCAAAACCAAAAAAAAAAAAAAAAAATCAGGAGAACTCTGCGGACAGGACGGGGACGTGACGTAAACGAAGCGGGAATTAATTGGGGTTAATTGGAGCGGGATTAATTTGGGGCGGCCCGGGATGAATTTGCTCACCTGGTGGGAGAGGGCATTAGCCTGCCTAGCTGTCATCTGCTGCTCATAATAGGAGTCCCCAAAACCACTGCCCAGCATGGAAGAATGCTGAAAACGAGAGAGACGCGCATGGTGCGAACACCCCGGCTGGCCCCGGGAACACCGGGAACACCGGGAATGCCAGGAACAACCGGGAACAACGGGAACAACGGGAACAACCGGGAACAACCGGGGAACACCGGGAATGCCAGGAACAACCGGGAGTGCCGGGGGACAACCGGGAACAACGGGAACAACCGGGAACAACCGGGAACAACCGGGGAACAACGGGAACACCGGGAATGCCAGGAACAACCGGGAGTGCCGGGGGACAACCGGGAACAACGGGAACAACCGGGAACAACCGGGAACAACCGGGGAACAACGGGAACACCGGGAATGCCAGGAACAACCGGGAGTGCCGGGGGACAACGGGAACAACCGGGAACAACCGGGGAACAATGGGAACAACCGGGAACAACAGGAATGCCAGGGAACAACCGGGGAACAACGGGAACGACGGGAACAACCGGGAGTGCCGGGGACAATGGGAACAACCGGGAACAACGGGAACAACCGGGAGTGCCGGGAACACCGGGAACAACGGGAACAACCGGGAACAACCGGGAACAACCGGGAACAACCGGGAGTGCCGGGGGACAACGGGAACAACCGGGAACAACCGGGAACAACGGGAACAACGGGAACAACCGGGAACAACCGGGGAACAACGGGAGCAACGGGAGTGCCGGGGAACACCGGGAACAACGGGAGTGCCGGGGGAACAACGGGAACAACCAGGAGTGCCGGGAACACCGGGAACAACGGGAACAACCGGGGGACAACCGGGAACAACCGGGAACAACCGGGAGTGCCGGGGGACAACGGGAACAACCGGGAGTGCCGGGAACACCGGGAACAACGGGAACAACCGGGGGACAGCCGGGAACAACCGGGAACAACCGGGAACAACCGGGGGACAACGGGAACAACCGGGAACAACCGGGAACAACCGGGGGACAACGGGAGCAACAGGAGCAACGGGAGTGCCGGGGGACAACGGGAACAACGGGAACAACCGGGGAACAACGGGAATGCCAGGAACAACCGGGAACAACGGGAACGACGGGAACAACCGGGAACAACCGGGGAACAACGGGAGTGCCGGGGAACACCGGGAACAACGGGAACGGCAGAGAAAACTGGGAATGCCAGGGAACAACAGGAATGCCAGGAACAACCGGGGAACAACGGGAACAACCGGGGGACAACGGGAATGCCGGGGAACAACGGGAACAACCGGGAGTGCCGGGAACAACGGGAACAACCGGGGGGCAACGGGATCAACTGGGGGACAACGGGAATGCCAGGGAACAACGGGAACAACCGGGAGTGCCAGGGGAACAACGGGAACAACGGGAACAACCGGGAGTGCCGGGAACAACGGGAACAACCGGGAACAACCGGGAACAACCGGGGAACAACGGGAGCAACGGGAGTGCCGGGGAACACCGGGAACAACCAGGAGTGCCGGGGGACAACGGGAACAACGGGAACAACCGAGAGTGCCGGGGGACAACGGGAATGCCAGGGAACAACGGGAATGCCAGGGAACAACGGGAATGCCGGGGAACAACGGGAATGCCGGGAACAACGGGAATGCCAGGGAACAATGGGAATGCCGGGAACAACCGGGGAACAACGGGAACGGCAGAGAAAACTGGGAATGCCAGGGAACAATGGGAATGCCAGGAACAACCGGGGGACAACGGGAACAACCAGGAGTGCCAGGAACAACGGGAACACCGGGAACAACGGGAACAACCGGGAGTGCGAGGGGACAACAGGAACAACCAGGAGTGCCAGGAATGGCAGAGAAAACCGGGAGTGCCAGGGAACAACAGGAATGCCAGGGAACAACGGGAACAACGGGAACAACGGGAACAACCGGGAGTGCCGGGGGACAACGGGAACGGCAGAGAAAACTGGGAATGCCAGGGAACAACGGGAGTGCCGGGGGACACCGGGAGTAACTGGGAGTGCCGGGGAACACCGGGAACGGCAAAGAAAACCGTGAGTGCCGGGGAACACCGGGAACAACCAGGGAACACCGGGAACGGCAGAGAAAACCGGGAATGGCAGAGAAAACTGGGAGTGCCGGGGAACACCAGGAACAACGGGAGGGCCGGGGAACACCGGGAATGGCAGAGAAAACTGGGAATGGCAGAGAAAACCGGGAGTGCCGGGGAACACCGGGAATGCCAGGGAAAAACTGGGAATGGCAGAGAAAACCGGGAATGGCAGAGAAAACTGGGAACGGCAGAGAAAACCAGGAATGCCGGGGAACAACGGGAACAACCAGGGAACACCGGGAACGGCAGAGAAAACTGGGAACACCGGGGAACAATGGGAGTGCCGGGGAACACCGGGAACGGTAGAGAAAACCGGGAATGCCGGGGAACAACGGGAGTGCCAGGGAACACCGGGAACGGTAGAGAAAACCGGGAATGCCAGGGAAAAACGGGAATGGCAGAGAAAACCAGGAGTGCCAGGGAACACCGGGAACAACCGGGGAACACCGGGAATGGCAGAGAAAACTGGGAGTGCCAGGGAATACCAGGAACAACCAGGGAAACTGGGAATGGCAGAGAAAAGTGGGATTTCAGAGAAAACCGGGAGTGCTGGGGAAAACCGGGAAAAACTGGGAATGCTGGGGAACACCGGGAATGCCGGGGAAACCGGGAGTGCCAGGGAAACTGGGAAAGGCGGAGAAAACTGGGAGTTCAGAGAAAACCGGGGATGGCGGAGAAATCTGGGAATTCCGGAGAAAACCAGGAATGCCAGAGAAATCTGGGAATGCCAGAGAAATCTGGGAATTCAGAGAAACCTGAGAATTCCAGAGAAATCTGGGAATTCCAGAGAAATCAGCATGGAGCGGGCGGGAATCGCCCAGGGCCCTCACGGGGGCCCAGGGGATCCAAACGGGGCAGGCGGGAATCCCACGGGACCCAGGGGATCCCAGAGGATCCACAGGGAACAGGAGGGAATCCCACAGGGCCCAGAGGATCCTCACGGAGAACAAGGGAATCCCTCAGGATCCACAGGGAGCAGGAGGGAATCCCCCAGGGCCATGAAGATCCCACAGGATCCTCATGGAGCAGGAAGGAATCCCACAGGACCATGAAGATCCCAGAGGATCCTCATGGAGCACAAGGGAATCCCTCAGGATCCACAATGACCTGGAGGGAATCCCCCAGGGCCATGAAGATCCCAGAGGATCCCCAAGGACCTGGAGGGAAGCCCTCAGGACCACAAAGATCCCACAGATCCACAGGGAGCAGGAAGGAATCCCCCAGGACCATGAAGATCCCACAGGATCTCCAAAAAATCCCACAGGATCTTCACAGAGCAGGAGGGAATCCCCCAGGACCATGAAGATCCCAGAGGATCCACAAGGACCTGGAGGGAATCCCCCAGGACCACGAAGATCCCACAGGATCCTCATGGAGCAGGAAGGAATCCCACAGGGCCCAGAGGATCCTCACAGCGCAGGAGGGAATCCCTCAGGACCATGAAGATCCCACAGATCCACAGGGAGCAGGAAGGAATCCCCCAGGACCACGAAGATCCCACAGGATCTCCAAAAGATCCCACAGGATCCTCACAGAGCAGGAAGGAATCCCCCAGGACCATGAAGATCCCAGAGGATCTCCAAAAAATCCCACAAGATCCTCACAGAGCAGGAGGGAATCCCCCAGGACCCCGCGCCTGCCACGGGGACACCACAGAAGCCCAGAGGCCTCTCCCAGAGCAGGGACCAGATGGAAAATTGGGATTTCCAGACAGGACATTGGGCTGGGAAACGGGCAGGGACAATTGCACCGTGATTTCTGGGGGATTTTGTGGATTTCTGGGAGGTTTTGTGGATTTCTGGGGGGTTTTGTGGATTTCTGGGGGGTTTTGTGGATTTCTGGGAGGTTTTGTGGATTTCTGGGGGGTTTTGTGGATTTCTGGGAGGTTTTGTGGATTTCTGGGGGGTTTTGTGGATTTCTGGGGGATTTTTTGGATTTCTGGGATGTTTTGTGGATTTCTGGGAGGTTTTGTGGATTTCTGGGGGATTTTGTGGATTTCTGGGGGGTTTTGTGGATTTCTGGGGGATTTTGTGGATTTCTGGGGGGTTCTGTGGAATTTCCCCCCACTGAAGCAGGACGGGCTGTTCTGCCTCTGGATCTGCAGCCCCAAAGGGCAAAATTCCCGATTTAAAGTCAGGAGCTGCAGAGCAGGAAAGGCCATGGGGAAGCTCGGTGAGAATTCCAGGAGGAATTCCTCAGCCCTGTCCAGTCTCTCAAGTTATTCTCCATCATTTATGGATTATTCTAAAGGTGACCAAGAATTTGAGGTCCGTGTTTTAATCCTGATCAAAAGTGCCAGATAAAAATCAGCAGCATCACTCCTGATTTAAAATTCCCAAATTCTGATACTCCAGCTGAAAATAAAAACCATTAACTGACAAAGAGAACATCTCTAAAAGAAAATTCCCATGGAGTGGTTGTCTCAAGTCTTGGAAAACAAAATTCAGTTGCTGGTTTATCCACATGGCAAAAGCAGAAGGCCACAAATTTCCTCCTTAAAAACCTAAGCATGGGAAATTCAGGGAAAGTTTAGGGAGAATCAGAACAGGGACGGATTTCAGAGCCTCAAAAAAACCACCTTGTGTGAAAAAATAATTTAAAAAACACCTGAATTGTCCCTTCCATGAGGGGAAAGAAGCACCAAGATATTCCTTAAAAACTTCCCCAGTTCCAGCCAGAGCCCTGGGCTGTCACATCATGGATGGTTTGGGATAAATGTGGATGAAGGGAGGAATTCCCAACCCAGGAGTGTGTGGTTGGAACTCCTCCTCCAAAATCCTGGTTGCTCCCAGAGCTGCTCCGAGCTGGGATGGTTTGGATGCACTTGGAGAAGAGATTTGGGATTCCCTTTCCTGAGCATTTATGGTCTGACAGAGCCAGACCACCCAACAATCCCTGCTCCATGTGCAGCCAGAACTGGGAAAGGGCTGGAACGGGAAAATTCTCCAATTTATCACCTGGTCACCAACGCTCCAGAGGCTGCTGGATCCCAGGGAAAAGGGATCAAACACCCCTGGGAAAAAGGGATCCAACACCACAAGAGCCACTGATAAAATGCTGATAAGAGAAAAGCAAAGCACCACTTCAAGCAATTTAAAGAAAATTTGGGGTTTTTTAACCTATCTAAATCCAGTCCAACCTATGGTTTATAACCATTTCCAAGGAAAAACTGAATTTTGGGATGGCACAGACTTGACAGGAAGCAAAACCAACACTAAAATCCCATGGGTATTTGAGAGTTCCAAAGAGGATCAAGGTATTTTGTCCCTTTCACTCCTGTGGTTTCATTCCACAGAATGGGAATGAGAGGACAACTCCCAAAATGAGGACAATCCCAAAAATCTCTGTGTTTCACCAAGGACTGCTTCCATCCCAAAAAACTTTTGAAGTCATCAAGAGGAGAGCAGAACGTGCTCGTGCAAGCCCAGGTCAGAGCCTCCCACCCAGCCCCAGGCTGGGTTTGTTCCTCCTGTGAAGTGTGCTGGTTCCTACAGCTGCAAGCACGGAAATTCCCGAAAGAAACCCGAAATTCCCACTGGAAATGTCATTCCTTCAACACTTCAGAGCCTCAGAATAATTTATCAACAACTCCAGGAGCAACATTGTGCAAACACCATCTCCAGAACCACTGGAGAGTCACCAGAACATCTTCTGTGAGGAAAAACCGACCCCAAAGCACGAATCCCTGGCTGGGATGATCCATCTAGGAATACCTACCGGGTTCTCCAGGTCAGAGCCACTGGAGCAGGAATGTTTGTGTCTAACTGGAACGGGAATGAGGGTGAGAGCAGGGAAGCACAGCCCAGGCACTGGGGTGGAAGCCATGCAAACACAGAGCTGGGGGGCAGGCAGGGCTCTCCCATCCCTGTGGGGACTGGGAGCACTGGTGGGACACACACACACACACGGCTGGGAGAGCTGGGAGCATGGAGAAGAACCCGTGGTGGATGTGGGACACAAATCAAAGCCTGGGTTGGTGGTTTAGGGAATGTCCTTTGGCACTGTGGGGATGGAAAACCCCAAATCCACGGGAGGAAGAGGAGCACCTGGAGGCTCCTGCCCGGTCACTGCATCCCACTCAGCAGTGCCAGGCTCTCCACAGTGGGATATTCTGCTGTTGGAAGGGATCTGCCTTCACTCTGGGCACATCAAGGGATTCTGCTGCCTGGAGCTGCCCCATCTTCATGACCAAGCCCAATCTCCCCTCCAAACTGGTTTTTCTTCTCTCCACCTTTCATGTTTGTGACCACCACCAGCTTTTGGGGCATTCCTAGAGGCACTGACTACACCTCAGTTTTAATTTAGCAAAACTAAAGAATTCTGTGGGTATTTAAGAGGCCAAAACTACAGAGAGCAGAATTAATAAATCCTCTGCCTTCCACTCAAGAGTTGTGGTGTCCCTGTCAAACACAGCAAAACCTGAGGAAGTTTTTCCAGGATAAAACCAGCAGGAAAAATCACAGCCCAGTGTGTGCTCTGGTCCTTGGGACTGACCAGGGGGGACAAAACCAAGCCAGAGTTGTTGAGAAATCAAAGAGGGGGGGAAAAAAATCGACAGAAACCCCAAATTTGGATGTGCTGTCCGGTGAGAACTGAGAGTTTGCAGCATGCTCTGCTCTAGGGGCCAGTGCTGCTTTCTGGAGGCACACAGAGCACAGCAGGACTCACAGGAGCAGGCAGAAGAGAGAGGTTAAGAGGCAATTAAGGCAGGGTTAAGGAAATGCAGACAGCTCCTGCCACTCGGATCCAGGGCTGAGCTTACCATGACCTGGCTAATGAAGGAGACCTGGAGCCATGAAGGGGCAGCACTTATTTAGAAAGGATCCTCCTTACAGCCTTCAACGTTCAGTGATGGAACAGAAAATGGATTTTCAGACTCTTGTGATGCTCTGGAAGAATTCCCTGCACTTCTGTTCTCCAGGTGGGATTCTCCAGAGCAGCCAGCTGAGGCTCTTTCAGCAGCACCAGGCACTGAAAATGCACTTTCTTACATTGGGGCACCCTCAAATTTTGCCTGGTTTTTAATTTAATTTTAATTTCTTTGCCTGGCTTTAATTTTTTTTTGCTGGCAGGTAAAAAAAAGCCCTTCAGAGGATCACACACTCCCCCAAGTTGTGATTTCCATCCAGGACATGTGGATGTGTGAGGAGATACAGGCAGAGCAAGGAAAAGCAGCTGGCATGCAAGGGAGCGTGCTGGGAACCCATTCCCTGCCAGCCACAAGCTGCTCATTTTAAGAGCATTTTCTCCAGTGTTTTCTCTCACTGGGTGTGTTCTCACATAAAAAAGGTCCTGATCTAAATCAGTTTGGGATATTCAGTGTAAATATTTGAATATTTTGTGCCCCAGGAGTTTTCCTGCTGCAGGAGGCACTGAAATTCCCCCTTTCTTGCCCTCCCAACCTCACACCCATCAGCTCCCCTGGGATCCTGGCAATTGAAAGGATTCTACCTGGAGGTTCTGCCCCTTCAAACAAACACCACCCCAGCGTTCCACCAGCAGCCTGATGCTGTGGTTCCCTGCTCCCTAACAAGGGCAATTCAGCAGCTCCTGCAGCCCTGTGGGAGTGGGGATGGAGGGGCGGCCGAGATGGGACGTCGGTGACGCATGAGGCACACACGGAGTCACAGTGAGACAGCTGTGGGGCAGTGATGGGAGAAATCCAGCTCAAAACACACACGAGAAGCAAGGCCTGTGGAAGCACAGAGTCCCTTACTTGAGGGGAGCTGCCAGGAGAGAAGCCTTGATTGGAGACAGGAGAGGTGGGAGACTGGTTGGCTGGGGAGCCAGCATTACTGCGGTACTGCTGGAGTGAGGCCTACAGAACAACACAGAGTTAAACACCGTGCCACTGAGGGAGCCTTGCAAATACCAACAGCTGCAGCGGGAGAAAACATCCTCTTCAGAGTCTGTGTGGGAAGATAGGATTATGGGAATGAGGTGCCCAAAAAGAGGGGAGAGCTCTGGGACAGCCCCAGGGCAGGGGCAGGCACAGCTGGGAGCATTTCCTGCCTGTTCTCACTTATGCTCGGTTCAAAATGTATTTAAAAAAAAAAAAAAAAAAAAAATCAGGTCAGCCAAGGATTTAGGGCAAAGAAGTCTTGGAAGCTGGGAATAATTCAAAAAGAATGTCATTCATGCTTCAGTTCCAGTGCCAGCCCCACGTGTGTGCTCGCTGGGATGCTGCTCTGCCTCCAGCTGTGTTGTCAGCACAGTGCAGGTGAGAACACCTGAAGGACAAACCTGGGCTCCAAAGCTGTCCCCACACAGCCCCAAACTCCACTGCACCCCAGGACATGGAGCAGGCACCCTCAGGGAATGCACACTGTGCTCTGCAGGCTTGTATCTGGGATTTTTATACTCTTCTCAGGTGTCTCGAGAAGTTATTTTCAAAGATTTAGGTTTTTTTTCATATAATAAAGAACCCTGGTTTGGAACAAATTAATAATATTAATGGTATTTAAATAATGCTGCACTAATTAACATCAAGAGTAGCCCAGCTCTTTTTATTTTACTTCCATTAGAAATTAAGGGATGATTGAGGAGAACCTGCAATCCAGTGAAATTAATCAGATTTGCAGTGGGAGAACTCTGCACTGCCAATTTTTCACCCCAAATTCCCTAAATCCTGACAAAATTTCCCTTTTTGCTCTGCATTGCCACTTACAGCCTGTCAGAAGGTTGTACAAACTACAAATAAATTTCAATCCTGCTGTACAAAACCCGTGCAGAAGTTGCCAGCGAGGCTGTGACAGCTCCAAAGGCTTTTTGATAAAGTGGCTTTAAATCCGTTTATTTAGGAATTACTTGAGTTGCTTTAGAAGATAAACACAGCAGCCTAAAAGTTCAGGTCATAGAGAGGTTTAGGATGAGGAAAGCAACACAGAAAGCAGAGGATGAGATCAGAATTGTCTGTACTGGTGCTACATGAGGGTTAGAATCAAAACAGGGACACGTTTTGAGTGGGGTGGGATCCTTTCCACGGCTGGATTGTCCTTCCCTCTTCCCCTTCCCGCCCTGGGAGGGAAGCAGCTGCTCCCAAGGAGCACCAACTGTTCAAACTTTCATCCACAACCGAGTGCAGAGCAGAAGAATTGCTTTGTTCTCATTCCCAAAGCCATTCCTGTCACTGCAGCACTGCCAGGACACCACGGGTGGGACACCCAGGACCCCCCCAGGGCCAGGAGGAGCTGGGGGAGCTGGGACCTCCCTTCCTTCCTGGCCTGTGATTCCTGATTTGGGATTTTCAGCTGCTGAGACAGAACAGCTCCTAAGAGGCCACGTTAGAACAAGCAGGATCTGTCCATAAATCCTTGCTCCAATTCTTCTGAGCACTGGAGGCAGCCCCAAATCCCACTTTGGAACACAGGCTCTAAAATTCCTCGAAATAAAAGGGTTCTAAGTAGTGAAACTGCAGAGGACACCTGGTTCTAGACAACTTTTGGAAAATACATTTTCCAGATGGTGTTTTATTGGGAAATGGTTGTTGTGGTTGGACTCTCCCTCAAGGCTCTGGGAGTTCCCCCAGTCCGTATCATGATGTGCTGGGGGGACACTGAACACCCTGAAAATCTAGTAAATACTGCTAGATTTAACCTAGGTCTAATCAAACCTGGGACAAAATTTGATAAAAAATTTTCCTCTAGAAAACACTTAAACGCTCATTCAACCAAAACCATTTGAAGTTCACTTCATCCTCCCTAAAATTCTCACGATCACGGGGTTGCCCAAGGTGATTTGCCAGCCCACACTGCCCATTCCCAGCTCTTCCCAAGGAAAGCCCTTCCCAAACTCACCGAGTTGATGTCAATTCCCATGGAGGGCTGGCTCTGGCTCCCTGGGGGTGACTGGGGGATGGTGGAAGGTACCGTGACAGACAGAGGGGGCAGCTGGGGGCCCCTCTGCAGCCCCGAGCTCTGCAGCAGAGGGGGGGTCTGGGGCAGGGAACTGGCCACTGCTGGCTGCTGCTGCTGCTGGGAGCTGGTCTGGGTGAAAAAGGGGTACGGGGGGAGCTGCTGCTCCAGGGACAATGCATCCATAGCCACGGCCTGCAAAAGAAGGAGCAGGATCAGCCACGCTGGCAGGGGATTCCTCTTCACACCAAGAAAATGGAGTCAGGCTTGGTTGGTGTTGTAAAAATGGCACCTAAAGGTTCAGAGAGTCAGGAAGCTGCTCTGAGATGTTCCTGTCCCTGGCAGATTGGATGAGATTTAAGTTCCCTCCAAGCCAAACCATCCTGTATAAACCAATACTTCAAAAGCCCAGTTGAATCTCACTGTCAGAAATCACCAACCTGGGCAGTCACAGAGCCACCATGAAATTGATTTTAAAAGTCAATTGAGTTCCTCTCACAAATTAAGAGAAATGGCTTTCAAATTTCACTGCTCACTTTGGGACAACACAAAAAAATGAGGTCTAAGAGATGGTTTTTATCACAGCTCTAGAAAAGAGGAAGTAAAATCTGTCCCCTCTACAAAACTCTCTTTTTTTAAGGCTCTGAATTAAGGAATACCTTTAAAGGAGGAAATTACAGAACAAGAGATGAAGTTCATGGAACCATGGAATGGTTTGGGCTGGAAAGGACCTTAAAGCTCATCTTGTCCCATGGGCAGGGACACTTTTTACTACCCCAGGCTGCTCCAAGCTCAGTCCAACCTGGCCTTGGACACTTCCAGGGATGGAGCAACCACAGCTTCCCTGGGAATTCCATCCCATTCCCCTCCCACTCTCCCAGCCAGGAATTCCTTCCCAATACCCCTGTGGCTCTTTGATTGAGCAGATTAAACCAACAAAGCTGTGATTAGAAGCTTGAATTGCCCCCCGAGTTCCTACCTGAGTGATGGGTGACAGCGGGGACAGCGTGGGGGACATTTGCTGGGACTGAGGTCGCCGCGAGTCCGCGCCCAAGGACAGGGGGCTGACGCTGGGCTGGCGGTGCTGGGACGGGGCCGGCGTCGTCGTCATTCCTGCTGAGAACAGCAAAGCACCCTCAGCAGGGACACAGCAAGGCCCTGCTGAGCTTTGTGCCCAAAATAATTCCCTGAGCGTGGAGAAAAGAGCGGCCTGAGCGGGCAGCGCCGGAGGCGCCGCGGCCGATCGGGCGGGAGAGCTCGTTAGGTGATTTGTAATTAATTTTGTCAGGTTGAAGAGCATCAGGATGAGAGGAAGAGTCCTGTGGGTTGTCCTGGCTCAACCCCAGGCACGGTTGGTCGGGTTGGTGGCCGGGATGAGGAATTGGAAGAGGCAGAGCAGCCTCAGCAGTTGCAGACGCCACAGGCGCCGTGCTCGCACACCTGCACTCGCCCAGCCCAGGAAGAGCAGGTTGTGTTCTCCTTGTGTGGGCTCTGGGAATGAGATAACAAATCCTGGAACCAGCCTTATCAGAGGGCACTTGAGGTACTGTAAAAGCAAACACCTCTCGAATGGAAAAAGCAAAACTGGTTCTGCAGGAAGAGCCCCATGTTTAATGGCACAGCAGGGCAGGAAATGTCCACCACACTCCCAAGAGCCACGACCCAGCACGGGGTGAGGATAAACAACCCAAATATTATCATTTTGTTCAGATCAAGCCAAAACCCTGCGAGTTTAGAAACCTCCCCTCTTTTCTGCTTCACCCCAGAGGAAGTGAGGGAAGGATTTGAGGCCAAAGCCAGCGTGAGCTGCTCCCCAGAGCTGCCAGGGAGCAGCAACTCACAGGAGCCCGCAGCTCCCGGGCACTTGGCAAAGGCTCGGGGCTTCCAGGCAGGTTGCCAGGGAGGCCAGGCTGCCAGGGAGGCAGCAGGAGAAGGGGCTCAGGCCAGGCAGGTGCCCAGGAAGGTGCCCAGCCCAGCCCTGGCTCCTCCCGGGCACCCAGGTGCTGGCACCTGGCAGGTGCTGCCGTGCCCACGTCCCCCCGGGGTGCAGGGGCACAGCCCCGGGCTCTGGGACACTCCTGAGCAGGGCACGGGGGTCAGGAGCCTTCAGGGAGGTTTCAGCAGCAGGGGAAGTTTGGGAAAATCAGTTTGGAAAGCAGCAAAGGCTGAGTGGGGCAGTGGGTGAAGTGTGGGGTCGCCTCCAGAGAGAAGCTGGAATGAGATCAGTGAGCAAATCCTGAATTTGTGCTGCCTCTGATAGATCAGGGAATGTTTTCAAAGCACTTTCAGACTCACCACTTTGGGATTCTATCATTTACTTTGCTAATTATAGGGAAAAAAACATGTGGGGATGCACTGTGGCTGAAATCCCGATTTCTAAACCCATCCCTGAAAGTCTGGAGCCCAAAAAACTCTTCCAAGGATGCTGAAAGTGCTGCCCCAAATGGTGCAATCCTTTAAATGGTTAAATCCTCTTTTTCTTCCCCAGCTCACCTGCTCAGCCAGCACCTGATCAGTCATTTCCTTTTCCCAACCCAGGAGAAGTGGGAAAGGGAATCCTGCCCAGCACAGGAAATATATTTGTATTTTTGGATACAACTCCTCATTTCTATTCTAGGAATCAACAGACTTGCAACTGTCACTGATAATTAAAAAAAACAAAAAAAAAACCCAAAAAAACCCAATCCTCTTCATAATTATTTGAGTATCAGTGAAATTACTTTAAAAATAGCAATTAATAATTAAAATATTCATCAAGAATAGACTTCAAAAGGATCCTCACATGAAAAAAAAATGCTGCTTTAAAGGAATGGAATTAAAAGGGCTGCTGGAAGTATTCCCATAAAACAAGGGATGGTGGGGTTCAGCACAGGGAATTTGAAGAGAGGAAAAACATTAAATTTTTTTTTAAAAATTAAAAAAAAAAAAAACATTAAAAACCTATAAAAAGACCCAAGAATAAATCTAAAAAAAGCATAAAGAACAGGATATAAAGGTCCTGTAACTAAACACTAACTCCCCATTTTTTTGTGCATATAATACAAGGGGGCAGTGAAGCCAAATTCCCTCTGGGAAAGAACAAAAATTCCCTGAATTCCATAATTTTAGGGGAGATGGCTCCTGGAGACATTCCCATACCTCAAGGGATGCTGGGGTTCAGCACGAGCAACTCCAAGAGATGAAAACATTTAAAAATTTAGATTTTGTTTTAAAAACCATTAAAAAGACCCCAAAACAAACCCCAAAAAAGCATAAAGAACATGAGATAAGGATCCTATAACCAAATAAAAAATCCCCCTTTTTGGCACACACAGCAGCAGTGCAGCCAAACTGATGGGAAAGAACAAAATTCCCTGAATTCCGTAATTTTAGGGGAGAGAGCTCCTGGAGATATTCCTCAGGAGAATAAGGAATCAAGAGATGGAGGGGTTCAGCAACAGGAATTCCAAGTGACGAAAACATTTAAAAATTCAATTTTTTTTTTAAAAATCCATTAAAAAGACCCCAAAAAGGATCAAGAACAGGATATAAAGGTTTATAACCAACTGAAATCCCGTTTGTGGCCAGCAGTGCCCCAGGCCTCCGTGCCCAGCTCACCCTGGCTGGCAGAGCTGATGCCCAGGTGGGTCAGGTTGGCAGCGAGGTTCCCGGCGCTGCTGGAGCTGCTCAGGGCAGGGAAGGCGGATTCCTCGGGGTCCAGGGGCGTGGGCAGGGGCGAGGGGAAGTGGATGTTGCTGAGGTCGGGCAGCGAGCCGCCCGTGTTGGGCATTAGGGACAGCACAGGAAGGTCCTGCAGCTACACAAAAACTGCCCTTTGATGTGCATATAATACAAGGGGGCAGGGAAACCAAATTCCTTCTGGGAAAGAACAAAATTCCCTGATTGTAGGGAGATGGATCCTGGCGATATTCCCATAACACAAGAGATGCTGAGGTTCAACATGAGCCACTCCAAGCGACGAGAACATTAAAAATATTTTTTTTAAACCATAAGAAAGACCCCAAAACAAACCCCAAAAAAGCATAAAGAACATGAGATAAAGGTCCTATAACTCAATAAAACTCCCAGCTTTTTTGGCACACAGAGCAGCAGTGCAGCCAAACTGATGGCAAAGAACAAAACTCCCTCATTGTAGGGAGAGAGCTCCTGGAGGTATTCCCATAACACAAGAGATGCTGAGGTTCAACATGAGCAACTCCAAGTGACGAAAACATTAAAAAATTCAATTTTTTTTTTTAAATCCATTAAAAAGACCCCAAAACAAACCCCAAAAAGGATCAAGAACAGGATATAAAGGTTTATAACCAACTGAAATCCCATTTGTGGCCAGCAGTGCCCCAGGCCTCCGTGCCCAGCTCACCCTGGCTGGCAGAGCTGATGCCCAGGTGGGTCAGGTTGGCAGCGAGGTTCCCGGCGCTGCTGGAGCTGCTCAGGGCAGGGAAGGCGGATTCCTCGGGGTCCAGGGGCGTGGGCAGGGGCGAGGGGAAGTGGATGTTGCTGAGGTCGGGCAGCGAGCCGCCCGTGTTGTGCGTGCCCGGGATCAGCGCCGCGGCGTTCTCCTGCTCGGCCGACGGGAAGATGCTGCAGAGAAAGGGAAAAGAATAAATCCAAATTCACCGGAGTTTCACACTGCGTAGAGCTCGTTATCGTTCATTGTGCAAGGAGATTTTGTTAAATTGAAATTTTATGAAGATGCTTTAGAATTTTTATTTAAATTTTATTCAGATTTTTAAGATTTTTATTAAAGTTTTATTCAGATTCTTTTAAATTTTCATTAAATTTTTATTCAGATTTTTAAAATGTTTATTAAAGTTTTATTCAGATTCTTTTAAATTTTCATTAAAATTTGATTCAGATTTTTTAAATTTTCATTAAATTTTTATTCAAATTTTTTAAAATTTTCATTAAATTTTTATTCAGATTTTTAAAATTTTTCATTAAATTTTTATTCAGATTTTTAAAATGTTTATTAAAGTTTTATTCAGATTCTTTTAAATTTTCATTAAAATTTTATTCAGATTTTTTAAATTTTTATTAAAAGTTTTATTCAGATTCTTTTATATTTTCATTAAATTTTTATTCAGGTTTTTTAAAATTTTTATTAAAATTTTATTCAGATTGTTAAAATGTTTATTAAAGTTTTATTCAGATTCTTTTAAATTTTCATTAAAATTTTATTCAGGTTTTTTAAAATTTTCATTAAATTTTTATTCAAATTTTTTTAATTTTTCATTAAATTTTTATTCAGATTTTTAAAATTTTTCATTAAATTTTTATTCAGATTTTTAAAATGTTTATTAAAGTTTTATTCAGATTCTTTTAAATTTTCATTAAAATTTTATTCAGATTTTTTAAATTTTTATTAAAAGTTTTATTCAGATTCTTTTATATTTTCATTAAATTTTTATTCAGGTTTTTTAAAATTTTTATTAAAATTTTATTCAGATTGTTAAAATGTTTATTAAAGTTTTATTCAGTTTCTTTTAAATTTTCATTAAAATTTTATTCAGGTTTTTTAAAATTTTCATTAAATTTTTATTCAAATTTTTTAAAATTTTCATTAAATTTTTATTCAGATTTTTAAAATTTTTCATTAAATTTTTATTCAGATTTTTAAAATGTTTATTAAAGTTTTATTCAGATTCTTAAAATTTTTCATTAAATTTTTATTCAGGTTTTTTTAATTTTTATTAAAATTTTATTCAGTTTTTTAAAACGTTTATTAAAGTTTTATTCAGATTCTTTTAAATTTTCATTAAAATTTTATTCAGGTTTTTTTTTAATTTTTATTAAAATTTTATTCTGATTTTTAAAATTTTTATTAAAATTGTATGCAGATTCTTTTAAAATTTTCATTAAAATTTTATTCAGTTTTTTTTTAATTTTTATGAAAATTTTATTCAGGTTTTTTTAAATTTTTAGTAAAATTTTATTCAGATTCTTTAAAATTTTTATTGAAATTGTATTAAGATTTGTAAATTTTTATTTAAATTTTATTCTGATTCTTTAAAATTTTTATTCAAATTTTATGAAGATGCTTTAAATTTTTTATTAAAATTGTATTCAGAATCTCTAAATTTTTTATTGAAATTTTATTAAAGATTCAAAAATTTTTATTAAAATTTTATTCAGATTTTAAAAATTTTAATTAAGATTTTTTAAATTTTTATTTAAATTTTCTTAAGATACTTTAAAGTTTTTATTAAATTTTTATTAAGATTTTTAAATCTTTATTAAAATTTTATTAAGACTTTTAAATTTTGTATTAAAAAATTATTAAGATTCTTTAAATGTTTTATTACGATTTTATCCAGATTTTAACATTTTTATTAAAATTTTACTAAGCTTCTTTTAATTTTATGAATATTTTGAATGGTTAAATGAAATAATTTAACCATTCAATACCTGGTTCCATGTATTTAACCAGAAAATTTCATTCTGAAGATATTTTTTACCTTTTTAAAACGTAATTAACAAGAAAAATTTCATTTAAAAGACTTTTTAAAGCTTTTTAAAATGTATTTAACAAGAAAATTTCATTAAAAAGACTTTTTAAAGCTTTTTTAAAATGTATTTAACAAGAAAATTTCATTAAGAAGATTTTTTTGAGCTTTTTAAAATGGATTTAACAAGCAATTCCACACAAAAGGTATTTTTTGAGCTTTCTAAAAGATTTTTAATGAGAAATTCCATAAAGAAGATATTTTTAGAAGATATTTTTATAAGATACTTTTATAAGATATTTTTATAAGATATTTTTATAAGATGTTTTTATAAGATAATTTTATAAGATGTTTTTATAAGGTATTTTTATAAGATAATTTTATAAGCTATTTTTATAAGAATATATTTTTATAAGAATATATTTTATATAATATATTTGTGTGTATTTTTCTATATATTTTTAATTTTTTTAAATATTTTGATGTTTATATTTTTTATTTCTGACCCTCAGAGGGTCGTGTTTTATACCTAAAACCTTCCCCAAAAAATCCCAAAGCCACAGGATATTCAACCCACAGCTCTTCCTAAAGATTTCGGTGCTTTTAAAATAAAATATTGCTGAGAACTCACTTGATTCCTGGAACCTCGCAGGATTTGGGTCTCGATGACCCAGTCTGGAACAGAAGGGAGAGACATTTAAAGGCAAAGATGTTGCTGCAGGCTATTGCCTCAAAGATATTCCCATTTATAAATTTAATTTCATCGTTTCTGTCGAAGATCTGGGAGCTCTTTAGAAGATATTTCTATTTTTTTTTTTGTGCTTTATTGCCCCAAAAAATCTTCAATTTCAAGTTTCTCCTCATCCAAGCAAGCCTGTGCATTCACACCCCCATCAAATTCTCTTTCTGCTCTAAATGTTTATTATTTCTTTTTCAACACAGCATTTTAATCTCCAATCTCAAACAGGTTATTGATATTGTAAATAAAGCGTTCATTTATTTAAATCTGTTCAGAAAATAAAATGTCGGGGCTTTGAAAGGTGCAATTCCCACCTTTTTAGTGTCCCAGCCTTGCTTAGAGAGGGCTTTGTCTGCATCAGAGCTTTCTTCCATTCCAGGCACAGTCAGCAATAAAACTAAAATAAACCAAAAAGGGATCATTAATCATCAATAATAATAATCTTTTTATTATTTTTATATATAATATATAATATGTTATAATATATAATATATGTTATAATGTAATATAATATAATATGTTATAATATAATATAATATGTTATAATATAATATAATATGTTATAATATAATATAATATAATATAATATAATATAATATAATATAATATAATATATATTATATATTATAATATATAATATATAATATATATATTATATATATTCTATAATATATATTATATAATATATATAATAATTATATAATTATTATATAATTATATATATATAATTATAATTATATAATCATTATTATATATATTATATAATTATAATATATATATATTATATTATATTATATTATATTATATTATATTATATTATATTATATTATATTATATATATTTTATATATTATATATTATATATATAATACTTATATTATATATAATCATTAATAATAATGATAATGATGATGATGATGATGATGATAATAATAATAATAATAATAATAACAATAAATAATCTTCAGCTTCGGGCAAATCTTACAAAGTTTAAATTCTCAAGGAGGGTGAAACAAGTTGCATTTTGTTGTTTTAAAAAACACCAAGATTCCTGAAAGCAGATTGAAGATTGTATTGAATTAATTATTAAATTAATGAGGTTTAAAAAAAAAAACCCCACACAAATAACAATGAAACCATTCTGGCTTCCCAATTTCTTCTGCCCGGATGTCCCTGGAGGGGTTTATTTGGGATTTGGGGTTTATTTGGGTTTTTGTATTTATTTGGGATTTGGGGTTTATTTGGGTTTTTGTATTTAGTTGGGATTTGGGGTTTATTTGGGTTTTTGTATTTATTTGGGATTTGGGGTTTATTTGGGTTTTTGTATTTATTTGGGATTTGGGGTTTATTTGGGTTTTTGTATTTATTTGGGATTTGGGGTTTATTTGGGTGTTTGTATTTATTTGGGATTTGGGGTTTATTTGGGTTTTTCCCATCTGTTGCAATGAAGTGTTGTGACCTGAACGATTCCAGCAGGGAAAAATCCAATCCCTCCTCCCTCCCCGGAGAAAAAGCACCAAGCTGGGCAATTCCCCACATCCCAAAGACATTTCTGTGGTGTTTAAGGTAAAAAAAAAAACCCCAACCAGAGAGAGATGAATGAATAAAAACATCCCCCACTGGGCAGTGGAACTGCAGATTTATGGAATTCTGGGTGGAATTCTGGAATCAGCTCCAGGAGCACCTGGGAGAGCTGCAGGGCACCTCAGACCTGTCCAAGGCTTCTGCTCCAATCCCTGGCTTAGCTCAGCCTCAAAACATTTATCTAACAAGGAATTCCATAAAGAATACATTTCTGAGCTTTTAAAAATGGATTTAACAAGGAATTCCATAAAGAATACATTTCTGAGCTTTTAAAAATGGATTTAACAAGGAATTCCATAAAGAATACATTTCTGAGCTTTTAAAAATGGATTTAATAAAGAATTCCATAAAGAATATATTTTTGAGCTTTTAAAAATGTATTTAACAAGGAATTCCATAAAGAATAAATTTCTGAGCTTTTTAAAATGTATCTAACAAGGAATTCCACACAAAAGGAATTTTTGAGCTTTTAAAAATGTATCTAACAAGGAATTCCATAAAGAATATATTTCTGAGCTTTTAAAAATGTATTTAATAAAGAATTCCATAAAGAATATATTTTTGAGCTTTTAAAAAGGTATTTAACAAGGAATTCCACACAAAAGGTATTTTTCAGCTTTTAAAAATGTATCTAACAAGGAATTCCATAAAGAATATATTTTTGAGCTTTTTAAAATGTATCTAACAAGGAATTCCATATAAAAGGTATTTTTTGAGCTTTAAAAATGTATCTAACAAGGAATTCCATACAAAAGATATTTTTGAGCTTTTTAAAATGTATTTAACAAGGAATTCCATAAAGAATATATTTTTGAGCTTTAAAAATGTATATAACAAGGAATTCCATAAAGAATATATTTTTGAGCTTTTAAAAAGGTATTTAACAAGGAATTCCATAAAGAATATATTTTTGAGCTTTTTAAAATGCATTTAACAAAAAAGTTTCATGCAGAAATTTTTAAAAGATTTTTGAAATGTATTTAACAAGGAATTCTATACAAAAGGTATTTTTGAACTTTTTAAAAATGTATTTAACAAGGAATTCCATAAAGAATATATTTTTGAGCTTTTTAAAATGTACTTCACAAGCAATTCCACACAAAAGGTATCTTTGAGTTTTTAAAAATGTTTTTAACAAGAATATTTCATCAAGAAGTATTTTTTTTACTCTTTTTTAAAATGTTTTTAACAAGAAATTCCGTGAAGAAGATATTTTTATAAGGGTATTTCTGGTCCTCAGAGGGTCGTGTTTTATACCTAAAACCTTCCCAAAAAATCCCAAAGCCACAGGATATTCAACCCACAGCTCTCCTTAAGGATCTCAGTGCTTTTAAAATAAAACATTGCTGAGAACTCACGGATTCCGTGACCTCAGGATTTGGGGTGAGCTCTGGGTGTTTGTTGAAGGATTAAATTTCGGAGTTTTCTTTAGGATCAGGGCACTTTAAGGCTGGAAAAGCCCTTTGGGATGAGCAATTCCCGATTTTCCTGAGCTGGAGCAGGGCCCAGCAGAGGGCACCAGAACTGAGGGTGCCAGAGCTGCTCCAGCCTGGAATTGCTCTGGGATCCTTTGGAATTCTGGGAACATTTGGGATTGTTCTGGGATCCCGCCTGGAATTGCTCTGGGATCCTTTGGAATTCTGGGAACATTTGGAATTGTTCTGGGATCCAACCTGGAATTGTTCTGGGATCCAACCTGGAATTGCTCTGGGATCCTTTGGAATTGTTCTGGGATCCAGCCTGGAATTGCTCTGGGATCCTTTGGAATTGTTCTGGGATCCAGCCTGGAATTCTTCTGGGATCCTTTGGAATAGTTCTGAGATCCTTTGGAATTGTTCTGGGATCCTTTGGGATTGTTCTGGGATCCGGCCTGGAATTGTTCTGGGATCCAACCTGGAATTGTTCTGGGATCCAGCCTGGAATTCTTCTGGGATCCTTTGGAATTCTCCTCCTCCCTGGGGATCCCCCAGCCAGGAATAAACTCGGGGTGAAGCCCCTGCTCCTCCCCTGGGTGTCCCTGACTGAAATTCTGGGAATCCCACCCTGCTCCAGGAGCTCCTCCAGAGCTCTGGGGGAGCTGAGAACTCGGCACAGCCCAGAGGATCCCCCCAGGGCAGGAACGACAACATTTGGGGCTCAGGAAAAACTCCTCCCTTCCTTTTGTGTCGTTTTTTCCTGGATTTCAGCACCCAGAGAGGTGAATGTGACCCAACTGCCGTGTCACAGGAAGTGTCAGCACTCCTGAATTTTACAAACACATGGAGCCCAATCCATGGGGATTCCACTGTTATAAATCTTTTTATCTTTTTTTTTTTTTTTTTTTCTGCTCACCTCTTTTCTGCTGCATGTCCTGTGACCCTCCTGAAAAGGATTCCTGCTGAGCTGGAGTCATGGTGCTCTGGTGCAAGGCAGAATCAGAATTTGTCCTGAGAGAAAGCAAAACCCACAATGTTTTTATTGTCAGCTTCACTAAATAAAAGAACTTTCCTCTCAGATAAAAGCAACAGCTCGGTAAAACCTCAATATTGTGCATTAAAACCCAAAAATCTCTATATGGCAGAAACCAGGCAGAGTTTCCTTGTGAAACAATCCATTTGCAGAACAATTAGTTCAAGTTTGAAGAGCAATTGTTTCAATAATGGGATAGAGAGGAACACAGGATAAATTGGTTGCCCTTGTTAGAACAGAGTTTTATCTGCTTTGTTCAGATTAAACATGATCAAATAATGCCATTTTTAAGCTGTTCAGCCATACTTTGGTTATGGTGGTGGTTAAAACAAACATTCCTGGTTGGGAGGAGGAAAAGGAATGGTTCAGGATGTTGTGGAGATGGGAATTTTCATGGCCAGCACATCTCAGGATGAACTTTGTGAGTGTGGCCACCCTCAAAGTGTGACTCTGTGCTCCTTCCCACTGGAACATTCCCAGCCCAGCTTCTGCACCCAGAGAAATATCCAAGTCTTGGGCTGTGCCTGGGAACTTCTGCATTTTTACAGCTTTTTAAGGATTTTTTGAAGATTAAACTTTAAGGATTTAAAACGGTACCATTAAATTAAAGGATCACTTGCAGACACCTTAATTTAAAAGCTCATCTAAAAGGAGCACTACTGAATTCAAAGCTGAGTTTCTGACTATGAAAAGGCACAAGTGCAACCTGCTGCAGCTGGAAGTGCTGCAGGGTCAGAGAACACCCCAGACCCCCAGGATGGTGGCACCCACCTCCTCCAGCTCGTGTCCGACGGCGGTGACAGGTACACGGTGCCATAGGGGCAGCTGTCCACGTGGGCCAGGGTTAAGGCAGCAACACTTCCCACTCCAGCAGGAAATCTTTTCCCAAGGATAATTCCAATTATCCTGTCAGAACCATTAAACTCACAGATTCTCTATGGGGAACTGTAAAAGGATCTCAACTCAAAGTGTTATTTGGATTGTTGGAATGTTTGAGCAGTAAAAATCCTTCCTCCTTCTCCATGGATTTACCTCCTGGTGCCTCCACCCTCCTGTCACACATCCCCTCCAGCCCCAGCTGATTTTAAACCTGTCAGAAATGCTCGGCTCATCCTCGTCCCCAAATGCCAACAGCATGAATCAACCTGCACTGAAATGCACGAGGAGCTGCAAAGGAGAACCCTGGGCTGGGCTGGCTCAGCTCTGAAGGGAAACTCCCATTTCCCCAGGACAGCCCTGACCTTTCAGGAATCCTGGAATGGTTTGGGTTGGAATGAGAGGACGCAGAGCTGACACCCAATCCCACTGCCCATGTCACCCCTAAATGTCCCCAAACCAGCTCTGAGGACACCACTTGTCACTGGTGTCCACTTGGACACTGAGCTGTTGACCAGAACCCTTTGGGCACATCCATCCAGCCAATTCCTGATCCACTGATCCATCCTTCAAATCCAGTTTAGACACTGGATATTCCGTGGGACAGAGCCAAATGCCTCACACGAGCCCAGCTGATGATGGCAGCAACCCCATCAGAGAAGGCCACCAAATCCACAGGGCACCTGTGCCCTGAGGGAAGCCCTGCTGGGTGCCCCAATCCATCCAAGCATCCCTCAGCTCCACGTGGATCATCATCCCCACGGAAAGCTGAGCAAAGGTGAGCTCTTGCTTTACAAACAGGAGGTGTTTAGGGAATAGAGCGTGGCTTGGGGAAAGCAGGGACATGGAGCTGGGGAGGGACTCTGCTGCTGGGGGAGGAGGAGAAGGGACCTGTGGGGTGGTGTGGTACCCACAGGGGAGCTGAAGGGACCCATGGGGTTTGTGTGGCACCCCCAGGGGAGGAGAAGGGACCCATGGGGTTGGTGTGGCACCCCCAGGGGAGGAGAAGGGACCCATGGGGTTGGTGTGGCACCCACAGGGGAGCTGAAGGGACCTGAGGTGGTGATGGACACCCACAGGGGAGCTGAAGGGACCCATGGGGTGGTGTGGCACCCACAGGGTGCAGAAGGGATCTGTGGGGTTGGTGTGGCACCCACAGGGTGCAGAAGGGATCTGTGGGTCTGGTGTGGCACCCACAGGGTGCAGAAGGGATCTGTGGGGTTGGTGTGGCACCCACAGGGTGCAGAAGGGATCTGTGGGTCTGGTGTGGCACCCACAGGGTGCAGAAAGGACCCGTGGGGTTGGTGTGGCACCCACAGGGTGCAGAAGGGATCTGTGGGGTTGGTGTGGCACCCACAGGGTGCAGAAGGGATCTGTGGGGTTGGTGTGGCACCCACAGGGTGCAGAAGGGACCCGTGGGGTTGGTGTGGCACCCACAGGGTGCAGAAGGCACTCTGCTGGTGTGGCAGCCCTGCTCCCAAGGATATCTGCCGGCCGTGCTTGTCCACGGAGAGCGGGCGGCGGTGGGGCGAGCCCAGGCGGTTCCGGTCCCGGTACACTCTGTCCACCAGCCCGTGGTGCCGCGTGGTCCTGCTCGTGTCCAGCGCCGACGACTGGAACGGGGTCTGGGAGAGACACAGGGGTTACCCACAGGGAAAGAGCCCCAGCCTGCCCAGAGCCTCCTCCTCCTCCTCCTCCTCCTCCTCCTCCTCCTGTGCCAGGCTGGCTCGCTCCAAGGAATCAGAGTCAAAACAAGATGTGCGCCTTGTGCGGTTTTGTTTTCCCTCCGACAGCTTTTTGGGAAAGCTGCCTCCTCCAGAAGGGGCCGTGCTGGAGCTGCCCTGGCCTGGCCCAGCACTGCCCTGGCACCTTGGCACCCCTGAAGCCCCGGGGCTGAGCGTGGCAGGAGCTGCCGGGCGCTGTCCACATGCCCTTGGTGCAGCATGCAGGGTGCACGGGAGGAACATGCCGACATCCAGAGCCCGACCCGAGGGCAGGAGATGCAGGGAGGAGCTGCACGCTGAGCTCAGCATGCCCCAGGACACGCTGCCTGCTCTCAGGCTGCCTCTCACCCCTCCTCGCAGCAGATTTATTTGAAGGGGACACTGAGAGAATGAAAAGAAAAAGAAAAGCAGTTTCCTTCCTCCTCTGTCGGATGGTTTTGAAGTGATTTTCAGCTCCTTCAGTGACCCGAGGTGGGATGATCCCACCTGGACTCTTATCTCACTGACATCCTGAGCAGATGATTTCAGAGCAGGAGGATGGCAGGGGAAGGACAGGGAAGATGAATTCCCAGGCTAAACTGGAAAACTTTCACATTTTCCACAGCCCTTCCCAGGGTGTACCGAGGGGGGGACAAAGGAAGTACCGAGGGGTCAATCTCTGCTCGTACTCCACCAGCAATTTATGGGTCTCCAGGGAGAAAAATCCTCCCCAGCCCTGCACTCCCTGCCAATGTGAACAGCTTTGCTGAGTCCCTCAACACCATCTGTTTGGAAATCCAAAATTTCCTCCTCCATTCAGGTGCTGCACGTGGCAAATGCACTGTCCTGTCTGCCAAGCCATGAAACCATCTGGCTTCCACATTCATCCTTTTTCTTTTGGGTTGGTTTTTTTTTTTTTTTCTTTTCTTTTTTATTTCCAAGTGTCAGCTTTGGCTGTTGAAAAGATTATTTCTACAAAGCTTTGCATTTATTTTGAAAGGCTTTGTTTGTATGAACTTTTTAAAGAGTCTTTCTGCTATTTTAAACTCTTTTCTCTTCAGCAAATATTGGGCTCCTCACCCTCTCTGCACACACAGGCTGTGTTAACAGAGCTGCAGAGGGGCTGTGGTGTTTATTTTCTCATTTCAGGGCCAACATTTTATATGCAGCAGAATATTTAAGGCAACAGGGGACTAGAAAGGAGCACAGTGACTTTTTACAGGACTCTCAGCACTTCAGATCATTGGGTTTGTGCTTCACTTCCTCACTTGGCTGAGAAATCTCAACTAGAATCTCAATTTTAAGGGTTTTAAATTCAAACACGGTGCTTTAATCTCTGCTGCAAGCACTGAGCAACAATCCCCACATACAAGTGGGAATATTCATCATTCCAAAGTGACAAAAGGTCTCAAACTCCTCCTTTTTTTCTGTTGTTACAGCCCAAAAGGCAGCAAAACTTGCAAATACGTGCTTGGAAGGTCAACAGGAAAAGCAATTTCCTATGTCACAGTGCTGCTAAAAAAGGAGCAGCCATCCCTGAGCACAGGGCTCACCTGGAATTTAAAGGGAGGCCAAAGCATAAAATTATAAAGACAAAAAGTTCCGTGTAAAAACAGCTATTTCTTAGGATTTTACCTTTTATTGGCACAATTTCCTTGTTAAAAACACAATAAAAATCTCATTTGAGTGCAGCAGTGGCACAAATAAACACTGAATGTGTCCCAAATCAGGGTTACAGTTTATAGAAAGGGGGATTTTGGGGCAATGCTGTTCACCAAGGTTCCTGCCTTTCCAGGAACCCAGATCCCAAAAGAATCCTGAATTCAGGGAACCAGAAACACCTGAGGAAATGGGTATCACCTCCAACAGGTCTGGCTTCTCTCAGCAACCTTCCTATAAAATTTATTTAGATCCCAAAAACCAGGTCAACGTTCCTGGATTAAAATTCCCCATCTCTGCATGGCATGAGATATTTAACTCTAGGGGAAAAAATGGATTAAAAACAATGAATAGATCTGAGCATTGATTGTATTTGGGAAAATGAAGAACTAAAAGGGTTTCACTCCCCTGAAAAACCTTCAAGGGTTTGAGACCAGACCCAAAACCCCCCAAACCATGAAAAAAGCAGCTCAATACAGACAGGAAGGAAAAAGCTCAGTGCTCTCCAAGTGTCCTTTTAGGATTTATCAGGAAATAAACCCAGGAGAGGTGGATGAGGGGGAAGGAGGAGTGGTACCTACTGCTGGTTGATGTTTTGGTGCCTCCTGGTGCCAAGCAGGATTTGGGAATTCATTCTGCCCTTCCCCATGGATTTAAACATGCAGGCTGAGTGCACATGCTCAGAGATTGCTGAAACCACAGGCCAAGACTGAATAATCCACTGGCTGCACCAAAGAAACCCCCAAAAAACCAGAAATAACCACATGACAGCAAGTCCAGGGAGGCTGCACAGGAATTATTTGCATGTTCCAGACTGGGATGCATGGCAAAACCTGGATTTGTGTGGCAGCCCTGCAGTCCTGTGGAGCTGGGGGTGAACCAAATAAATCCTGTGCACAGCAGAGCAGGTGTGCAGAAATACGTATCCACCTGGGCAAACAGGACCAGTCCTAAATACGTATTTGCACAAACCTAAAAACTTGTTTACCAAAGAGACAGGAACTGCTCCAAAGGCTTCAGCCAGAGCTCCGTTGTGCTGCAAATCAAAGAAGCAGAAGATGCTCAGACACCAACGCTCTCAGCAGGCACAACCACCCAGGCTCTGCCTTCACACCATCCCAGAGTCGTCTGCAGTCGTGTTTTGAGCTTCAGATTGGAAAAACCTGGGAAGCTTTTCCCCCCTGCTACAAACACATGGGGTTGTTTTGTTGCTTGTCACCATTTGTTATCTGGAACAACATCAATTTGGGTTGTTTTTTTTTTTTTTTAGAGTGTGTGTGTGGGAAAAAAATATAGCAAACCCCAGGGTTTAAGGATAGTTTGTTTCTGTCTCCTCCTCCAGTCATTCATAAATTTTTGAATATTCCCTTTTCAGCAGTCAGGATTAAAACAGTCCAGGTAAAAACCACCAGTGATGGCCATCGAGCACAGAAATACTGAAATATTATTGTTTAAAAGGAATTCTTAACCTCCTTAACAAAAAGCTGAAGAGAAAAGCTTGAACAGAGCAGATATTGTGGAGTAACACTGGGGACTTCAATCCACTACAAACCTCTGCTCTGTATTCCCCAAAGAATTAAAGATTAAAATAGACTTTTGCCTCTCCTCTGGCACAAGATTCAAGGTTTTAACCTGCCCAAATTCAGCTGTCTGCACCTATTTCAAGAAGCAGTTAGAGGAGGTCACCAAGAGTTTCTCCATCTTTATTAAGCAGCCTTCATCACAAAACCACAAACTGCAAAATTTCCTTCCCACCACATCCTCGTGAGCTCAACTGTAACTCTGACTGCTCAAAAAAGGAAAACTAATGCAGAAATGTTCATTATTTTGACCGCTCTAAATCAACTAAATGTGCAAATCAGGAGTCCACAAAGGATCCACCAACTAATCCTGTCCTTGGACAACATCCTCTGTCCAAACGTGCTTCAAACAGCAAAATATTCACCTGAAACTCTGATTTTCTGTTTAAGGTGCATCGTCCCTGGAGTCACAAAACCCAGCCAGGACATTCTTACATCTCCTTTCCAGCCAGCCCAAAAAAAAGTGATTATTCTGATACCACTTTTTGTCCCACCGCTCTTCTCCTCTCCCAAAATTCCTCCCACAGAACATGCACATCGATTCCTCCACCCCCCAGCCCCCAACATCATCTTTATTTCCTCCCATTTTGCTTTGAATTTACAGCATCTTCCCAGATTTCATCAGGAATTACTGACCCCAAAGCCTCACAACCAAGGACAGGAGAACTAAAATCTACCACAATCAACATTAAAAAATACCCACACATCCCAACCCCACCAGAAGTTTTTAAATGCTGACTTCTGGACCAGCAGCTGCCTGGGAGGGCACACCAGCATCCAAGCCCAGAATTCATCAGCAAATCCAAGGAAAAAGCCTCTGAACTCACCTGGAAGGGGAGATCCATGGCACTGTTCCCAATCTGGTTCACATTTGGCAATGACCCCCCGTAGTACTGGCCACGGCTCTGCCCCAGTTGCAAATATTGGGTTTTCTGCAGCTGTAGCTGAAAGAAAAGAAGGAAGAAAATACAATTTCAACTCTTATAGCCAGCACAACTTGACACTGCGATCACTGAGAGTGGAAATCATTAAAAGGCATCAATCCAACTTTCACAAAGGAGGGTCGACCTTCTCCACAAGTTTCTTGCAGCAGGAAAATCCCTGGAGAAAGAGCAGGGAGAGATTTCCAAGGAAAAGGCAAAGCCAGGTTTTCAAACAAAGGACAGAGAGGTTTGCACAGAAAACCCCTTCAGCCAAGGAATAATCAAACCACCACCAAGAATTCCCCGTGGGACAGCTCCACATGGATGGTCTGCAGAGCTTCCCTGAATTCCAGGTATCACTGTCCAGTAAAATATTCCAGGTGTTTGCCCAGAGCTGGAGACATTGCTGGATGTTCAGCTGGGATGCTCAGGGGAGCTCAGGGTGTTCAGGGGAGCTCAGGGATGTTCAGGGGTGCTCAGGGGAGCCCAGGGGTGTTCAGGGGTGCTCAGGGGAGCTCAGGGTGTTCAGGGATGCTCAGGGGAGCCCAGGGGAGCTCAGGGATGTTCAGGGATGCTCAGAGGAGCTCAGGGATGTTCTGGAGTGCTCAGTGGTGCTCAGGAGAGCTCAGGGATGTTCACGGGTGCTCAGGGGAGCTCAGGGGCGCTGAGGAATGCTTAGGGATGTTCAGGGGTGCTCAGAGGTTCTCAGGAATGTTGAGGATGTTCTGGAGTGCTCAGGGATGTTCTGGAGGGATCAGGGATGTTCAGGGGTGCTCAGAGGAGCTCAGGGATGTTCTGGGGTGCTCAGGGATGTTCTGGGGTGCTCAGGGATGTTCAGGGGTGCTCAGAGGAGCTCAGGAATGTTCAGGGGAGCTCAGGGGTGCTGAGGAATGCTTAGGGATGTTCTGGGGTGCTCAGGGATGTTCTGGAGAGCTCAGGGATGTTCTGGGGTGCTCAGGGATGTTCTGGAGGGATCAGGGATGTTCAGGGGTGCTCAGAGGAGCTCAGGGGTGCTCAAGGATGTTCAGGGATGCTGCAGGTGCCCACCCCACACTGCCAGCACCCAGACAGGATTGCAGAGAAAAGGCCCAGCCTGTTCACTCCATGCCAACACTCTGGGGAGTATCCATGGAGGATCACAGAATTCCAGAATGATTTGGGCTGGAAGTGACCTTAAGGATCATCTCATCCCACCCCTGCCATGGGCAGGGACACCTCCCACCATCCCAGGCTGCTCCAGCCTGGCTTGGGCACTGCCAGGGATCCAGGGGCAGCCACAGCTGCTCTGGGAATTCCATTCCAGGGCCTCCCACCCTCCCAGGGAGGAATTTGATATTAAAACAGTCCCTGAGTACAAGCTCACCCTGAGCACAGCTCACGCATTTTCCTGACATTCAAACAATTCCTAGAAAACTCAAAGACCTTTTATGCAGAGAATTTTCCCCAGAAGCCAGCAATTTCCAACTGCACAAAATCTCTGTGCTTCAGCTGAGGGACCAAACTAATCCCTGACTCAGGAGCTGGCTCTGGAGGTGAAACCTCCCCACGGAGCTCAGAATGCCAGGATCCCTGAGGTGGGAAAACAGCTCCAAGGTCCTGTCCAGCCTTTGCCAGGCTGCTCCCAAAACCTCAGCTCTTAGGGCAAGACACCACCCACACAGTGCTTGAGGGGTTTTTCCTTAAAAAAAAGGGCACATAAACCCCTCAGGCTGAAGATTTAGAAAATATTCCCAGTTTTCCCTATCAAATGGCTCGGAATGGTCCCACATGAGGAGCAGGAAAGGCCCCTTTGCTTTTCTTGTGCAATATTTTGCCACGCAATTCCTGAAGCGAGACGTGAAATTAGAGAAACCCTGTGTTAGTATCACTTAATGAGTCACAGCCCCTCCAACTCAGAGCACAAAAAGCACAATATCAGAACTAGCTGTGCTTTTTCCTTGGCCCCTGCATATGTTTTTGTTGTTAAAAAAAAAAATAGAAAGAAAAAAAAAAAAAAGCCTTGTTTGGGATTTGGGCCAAACATTGAAGTAACTATTTCAACAGGTGTTGGTTTCCTTTCAAGAACCTCCAAAAGGCACTCAGGGAGGAGGGGGTGGCTTTGTGTTTTTTTAGGATTTTGGGTTTTTCTCAGGATATTCCCACCTCAAAGCAGCACAGCACAGGGAGGTCAGGAGCATTTGTCTTTCTTGCTGCACTTCCATGGAAATGAGGCGACCCAAGAGCTGGGGAGCCCGGGCTGTTCAGTGCCTCGGCTGCACCGTTGATTTTAGCAAGGATAAACACTCCTGGAGATGCGTGCCAGAAATAAGAGCAGAGATTGCTGCTCTCATCCATCAGCACACCGGGGAGAGCTGGGCTGGCTGCTCTGCTCAGCTCCTGCCTTTCAGGAGAGAGTGGCCCCCAGACTCCGCATTTATTGGAGCCCATCAACAACTGCCACTTGCAATCTGGGAAGATCAAGTGGAAGCAGAGCAGGATTTGTGTCCTGAGCGCCTCCGAGCTCCGCCTTTTGAGCTGCAAGAAAACTTTTGTTTGAATCTTAGGAGCTTGCTGTCATTCCAGCAGGAAATCAGGAGTGAAATCAGCTCTGGTTTTTCCCTTCTCTGCAAAAAAAAAAAAAAAAAAAAAAAACAAAGCTGCAAATTTCTCTCAGATACCTCAGTGCACAGTGGGAAGCAGCATCAAAATCCAGAATAAAAGTTTGGGAAGGGACCTTAAATATGATTTAATTCCACCCCACACCTTCCACTATCCCAGGCTGCTCCAGCCTGGCCTTGGACACTTCCAGGGATGGGAAATCCACAATTTCTCTGGGCACTCTGAGCCAGGGCCTCCCCACCCTTTAGCAAAACAGATGCTGTGACCAAAATGAAATTTCATTTTCCTCTCCATCCACCCTGCGAGGAGGAGCAGGTACATGGCACAACTGGGGCTGAGGATTTGAGAGGGCTTTGAATTGAAAAGAAAATAACAAAAAGGAAAAGCCTTTTCTGAACAGAAAAATTGCAATTACTCTGGAAATGCTAACGAGTGTCAGGGCAGCCCCAGGGTTATCTCCTGGGGTTGGATTCAATTAGTGCAATTTGGATTCTGGATGAATTTAGACAGGGGAGGATGACAAGGAATTACTGAGTGCTCACCAGATTTATTAATTTCATGAAGCACCAGAATTTGGTGGCTCTACATTGCAGCTTTTCCATCTCTCTGTGGTGTGGCCAAGAGCAGCTCCCTGACAGCTGAAAATATTGCTAAATATCCCAGTTCCTTCCCAAGGAAGCTTTTGGTAAGGAAGCAGCTTTTGCTTGTTAAACCACTTTATTTCTACTTGGTTTTCTTGTTCTGAAGAAATGCTCCCCAAACACCAGATCCAAATGGAATCTGTAATTTTCCTTCCACCAGCCTTTCTCTTATTCCTATTTTTTTTCCTTTAAAATCCAATTAATCATGAAAAATCACATAATTGATGTGAATATTTATATGAAATACCTCAATTTTTCCATTTGGGTTACAATTTGCTGGACACACAGCTGTGTTTGTAGGGAGAGATTCAGGTTCTACAATTAAAAAAATAATAAATAAAGACAGAAACAAAACCCTAAATACAAATCCGGTTTCCCTACAGATTTTCTAATATGCAGATAGGAATTAAACGAAGCATTTATTAATAATTCAATACTTGATGTTACTGAAATTCTTCCCTGAAAAAATCTGAGTAAATTACAAATTTGTGGGCAGAACTTATTGGGAAAATTGGCAGTTTGGGCACTGTAAATCAACTCAAATCCACAGTAAAGGTTTTTCTTAAAATGCCTTTTTTAACAGATGAGATGTGGACTGCCAGAACGATAATAAAAGGGTGGAGTGTCCGTTTGATAAAACCCCAGATATCTGATGACTACAGGAAGCAAAGATTTGGTGATAACAGCTTTTGCACTGCCTTGCAGTTTCCACATTGAGCTTTCTTATAATTTCATTTTTTACCCTTAAAAAAAAAAAAAACCCTTCCTCTTTAGAACCTCCAGCCTAATAAGCAGCAAAACCAGCACAGATTAAAATTAGAAAAGTATTATTAAAGCTTAATTGGGCCTTCAGTTCTGCAGGCAGGATTTAGTGGGAGTTTTAGAGGCTGCATTACTGGGAAATCCCGTTGTGCCAAGCTGAGTTTGCTTGGGCAGGGATGGATTTCCCAGGAATTCTCAGCTGGAGCAGCCAGCCCTGCTGGGTGCAGGATTTGGGATTGGTGTCAGGAGTGGATTTGGGATGTGAGGAACTTGCCAGGGAGGAAGCAGAAGAAAAAGAGGCTCCCCAAGTCCTGGTGTGGCTTCTCTCTGCAGCTGGGATTAAACAGCAAGTCAAACAAGCTGCAGCTCCTGCTGCCATCCCAGGGGATTGGAGCCTTCAAAGGGAGATTTCTCCCCATTCACAGTCCTCGTGTTGATAAGAAAAGCAAATAAAAGCTCAAAAAGAAAGAGACTTTAACAGCCATTTAATGATTGGGGGTTAGATTTAGTGGCAGTGCTGCCACGAGCTACAAATCACCTCATGAACCCTTGAATTATTTAAAAAGTTCTTTAAGGTGCCAAAAACTCTCCAACCACCCAGACTTTGGCTTCTCAAGGGAACCTTTTTCTGTTAACAGTCCAAAATTCACACTAAAATTCGAATTTTAAAAACTCAACGCTTGCTACTTAAATAATTACTAAAATTTGAGTAGCAATGAATAAACATTGAAAATAAAAATGAATACACATTGAAATAACTGCTCGTTTATGAGCCCACCCTCCCTGAAAACTGCCTGAGATTTATTTTCTTTAATGCAGTGAGGAAAGAATCACAAATGAGTGAGAAAAAAATCCTGGTAAACCAAGGAAAAGGGGATTTCTGTGTTGGCCACACTTTTGGTAATTCCAGCAGCTGCCGGCGCCTCTCCGCATGCCCAGGCTGAAAATTAAAATCAGTAATGAGCAGACACAAAGTTCTGAGCACAGAACAAGTTTCAGGGGGCAGAGGATTTGGTTTTAGATCCCAAACTGTTCCCATCTCAGGGATCCTCCTGGAAAATGGGAATAATCCCAGCAGGGGGATGTTGGAAAGGCTGTTCTGGAATTCCTCACAGTCCTTCCCTGCAGGTTTAATTCTCTCATCAGCAACTCAAAGTCTGAGTGGAGCTCCAAGCCTGGAATAATCCAGGGAAAAGTGGGAATAAATGAAGATATTCCAAATATTCCAGAGGCTCTCAGTCAGCCACCAGCACCTCTGGATGCCACCTGGGGAGTGAGGATAAATGAATTAAAATATCCTGCTGCTCCCAGAGATGAATGAAGGTTGGGAAGACTTTTGGAATTTTTAATCTCTACTCAGTGAATACTGCTTGTTCTTAAAATTTTATCATGTTTTGGATAATTTATTGCAAATAATTACAAATACTTCCATTATTTACATGTTACTGATATAAATTCACTCATGCTGTTATCAAATATTCAATGGCTGAAGAGATGGATTTGCAAGTTTAGCTTTTTATTTTAATTTCCCACGCAATTAAAAATTAATATTATGAAATCTAGCAACAGCAATATTTTCACCTCAGCAGGCACCTGTAATATGTAAATAATGGAGTTTATCTTCAATGCCCTGATAAATGAGGGAAATAAATCTTATGGTGCAAAGCCACATGTTTGAAATTGTCTTTCAGAGCGCCTCAGAGAAAAAAAAAAGGTGTGATAACAGCAAACCACAGCTCAAATTCTGTGATAAAACACCCTGATCCTCTAGGAAAGGGCTTGAGCCAGAGGGAGATAAAAAATATCTGCAACTCCTGCGAGGTGAGCAGGCTGAGAGATAAAAAAGGGGCTCTGAAATCCCAAGCAGTGCCTGTGTGAACACAAAGGAGCCCCTGCAGCTGCTGAAAAACCTCTCCAGAATTAAGGCAGAACTGCAAATTCCCTGCTCTGACAGAGGTGAAGGAGGTGATGGAGTCAGTTCTTATCTCCAGTCTGTGATCACCTGAGGAAGGCATTCCCACCCTTGGGATTTGGGACTCCAACCAGGGGTTTTTTTTGGGGAATAATCAACATTTCATGGCCACGAGGAAGAGGGAAGGGGATGCAGAGGCAGCTCCTTCGCTCTCCCAGCCCCATTTGTCAGGATAAAGAGCAGAGGAGCCCGTGCCTCTGTCTGACTGGGCTGTCACACTCAGGAAGAGGCAGATTTCTAAAGTCACCGATTTCCTGCACTTTCCAGCCGTGCTCCAAGAGCAGCAGAGGCTCCAAAGGCACAGCTGTTCCTCCCAGGAAGGAGGGGAGAGGAAATGAAGGCTGAAGTTGAGAGGAAAGGGATAATCCACAGTGAGAGCAGCTGCTCTGCCTGCCTCGCTTGGGACTCCAGAGATTCCAGCAGCGGCTTGGAACAAAATGTTTTGCAGCGGTTTGGAGGGGGTGTTTTGAATTTTCAGGGTGTTTTTAAGTGTCATGAAAGTGAAGATTTGAAGGCTGGCTCTGGACAGAGGAGTGAGGACAAGCCCAGTTAAAGTTTCCCTTGTTGCCTGTGCCAATCCTTGCTGGGCTCCCAAGGATCCTGGTGTCCTGGAGCGATGGATTTTGCAGGGAATGGGACAAGCAAAGCCAAAACAGGAAGCCAAATGTCTACTAGAAACAAAGTGAAAATTACCCCGAAAAACTGCAGACATATGGGATGAACTGGATGTGACCCCAGGCTCGTGGAACTGCTACATCATTGTTTACTCCTCCAGCACCACAACTGTCACTGCAGTCACTTTTAAGGATTTGTTCCATTATCCCATCGCCGTGTCAGGACACAAACACGGCTCTCAGGCCAAGCAAATGCAGCCAGGAAGAACAAAAATGCAGGAAAAGGCCCAAAAAAAAAGCATTTTTGTTGTTTTTTTTTTTTTTTTAAGGGAAGGAAGCTGTTGTAATATCTTGGAATTTAGCAGGCACAAAAGAGCAGCAGTTTTGTTTCTGCCACTGAGACACTTCCCAAGCAACTCCTTCCTCAGAGCTGAGCTGAGAACATGAGGCCAGCCTTGATTTTCAGGGATTTTTATTTTCACCGCTAAAAGACCCAAATTTTCTCTGAAACTTCAAAAATTAGCAACAAAACAGGAGGTGACACCTCCAAGGACCAGGAGCAAAGGGTTGTGCTGCTGCCTGGGATTGTTCCAGCTCCCACCAGCTCAGCACAGAGCAAAGGGGGAGCAAAATCTTCCTCTTCCATCTCCTGCAATGAAACAGGAGCTCCATGGAAAAACAAACTGGGATTCAGAAAAAGCTGTTTTCATCATGAGAGTAATAAAAACTGCCAGGCACAGGGAAGGGCACGGCGAGGCAGCTGACTTGAGACTTTGTAAATCTGATTATTTTTAAGGTTACCTGATAGTATTGCTTCAATCCTGCACTTCCAGTGGCTTCCCAGGAAAATCCTGAGGGCTCAAAAGCTGCAACACCTGCAGGAGGCCCCTGCAGCTGCTGAAAAACCTCTCCAGAATTAAGGCAGAACTGCAAATTCCCTGCTCTGACAGAGGAGAAGGAGGTGATGGAGTCAGTTCTTATCTCCAGTCTGTGATCACCTGAGGAAGGCATTCCCACCCTTGGGATTTGGGACTCCAACCACTCATTTTTGCAGGCTGCATGTCCAGGAAGCAGAGAATTGGGAGGCTAGGATCCCTTCTTCTTTGTTATCATCAAACTTTGGGCACTTGGGTGACTTCTGGAGAACAGGAGACAGAGCAAACCCAAAAAACAACCCCAAAAAGGAACCCCAAAAAGGAGACACAGCCCTACCCCACACAGCTGAGGTACAACACAGCACCCACTAGAAAACAACCTAAAATAAATTTCTCACAGAAAAGTCTGACTTAAAGGGACCATTACAGTCAACCTAAAATAAATTTATTGCAGACTACACTGAGTTAGAAGGGACCCACCAGGATCAAGCTAAAATGAATTTATCACAGAACAGGCTGAGTTAGAAGGGACCCACCAGGATCAAGCTAAAATGAATTTATCACAGAAAAGGCTGAGTTAAAGGGATCCACCAGGATCAAGCTAAAATGAATTTATCACAGAAAAGGCTGAGTTAAAGGGATCCACCAGGATCAAGCTAAAATGAATTTATCACAGAAAAGGCTGAGTTAAAAGGGATCCACCAGGATCAAGCTAAAATGAATTTATCACAGAAAAAGCTGACATAGAAGGGATCCATCAGGATCAACCTCAAATAAATTTATCACAGAACAGGCTGAGTTAGAAGGGACCCACCAGGATCAAGCTAAAATGAATTTATCACAGAACAGGCTGAGTTAGAAGGGACCCACCAGGATCAAGCTAAAATGAATTTATCACAGAAAAGGCTGAGTTAAAGGGATCCACCAGGATCAAGCTAAAATGAATTTATCACAGAAAAGGCTGAGTTAAAGGGATCCACCAGGATCAAGCTAAAATGAATTTATCACAGAAAAGGCTGAGTTAAAGGGATCCACCAGGATCAAGCCCAACTCCTGGCCACGCACAGGACACCCCAAGAATCCCAACTCAGAACTGCAATCCAAATAATCCTTTGCTAAGAGCATTACAGCCCAATAAATTCCATTCATGAGAGCTGGGATGTTATTGATCAGCAAAGCAGGAATCAGCTGAGCCCTGGCCAAGCCCCAGCGCTGCACTTTGAGCGCTCCAAGAGAGCCAATTATTACTCATGAGTTCATGTTTTCTTCACCTTCCTGTTGAAGAGATTATTTAAGACCTCAAATCACTTAACTGGATTGTTTTGTCCTCTTATGAGTCATCTCCAAATTCCAAGGCCCCATTAGATTCTCCTTCAGGAGCTGCAAGCAGCTCCCCAGCTTGCCTGAGCTATAAAACCGTGAGGAAACGGGGCTGTAAAAATCACCCAGGCTCGCAGCTCTCCCCCAGCTGCCTCCTCCAATTCCTGTCAAAGTGGAAAGATCTCACACCCCAACACTATTTACAACCCCCCCCAAATCCACAGCACACTCAAATCCTTTTTTTTTTTACATAAATAATTTTTTAACAAGAAAAAGACTTTTTTTTTTTTCACAAGAAAAATCAATTTTCTCTTGTGAGCCCAAAGAAAATGAACCAGAAAGAGGAGGGGAGAGGGGAGGTAATTTAATACTGTGATAATTTTTTATTTCTGTTTTATTTCTTTTCTAATCTCTTAACAGTAAAAACAGAGAAAAACTGCATTTTCCTCCCCAAAATGAATGAATATGAATCACTTGGGTGGTCGAGGGCAAAGAATCATTAGGAACACACCTTGCAGGATTTAAATAAATAAACAAAGCCACAATAATAAAGAATTCAACTTAATGCACAGGCTGCGACTCGGTGTTTAAAACCACTTTTGCTATTTCTGGTGAACAAAGGTTTACTGTTTAAAACTTCACAGTCACAACTGAGCAGCAAAAACAGGATACAGCAAACTGGAGCCTTAAAATAGTGACTATTCTTCCGAGTTGTGCTCTATCGCCGGGCAGGGAGCCAAGCAAAGCTACAACAGGCACCAAACCTGATTTGAGAGCTTTGAAAAACAAACCCCAGCCCGTGGCAGCGCAGAGAGTGGCACCCTCCTTCCCTGCCAGGCTTTCAGTGAGAGGCAGGCGTGGATGCTGCTGATAATTCAACAGAGAGCACAGGAGAGGGCTGGAAGCTTGTTTATTATTTGATATGCAGAAAGGAAAAAATTCTTTTTGGTTCTATTTAGATGGAGCTCGACACTCTCCAATTTTTTGTTTATTTTTGTCAGTGTTTTTAGGTAACAATGAATTGTGCAGAGAATTGGGAGGCAAGGGTCACTTTGTTATCATCAAACTTTGGGCACTTGGGTGACTCGTGGAGAGCAGGAGACAAAGCAAACCTAAAAACCAACCCCAAAAACCAACCCCAAAAAGCAGCCCTGCCCCACACAGCTGAGGTGCAACACTAATTACTACAAAGCAACCTAAAAATAAATAAATTTATCACAGAAAAGGCTGAGTTAAAAGGAACCTTCTTTTTTTTAAAGCAAACATTCCTTCTGAGCAGGGATCTAGAGAACGCCAGGAAACAATTGTCCAGCTTCAATAAAAAGCTTCTCAACCATCCCCATCCCTCCTATTGAAATGCCTCAGAAAAGCTGAAATAAAAGCAGAGATGCCCTCATTAAGTAAGATGAAAATAGCTTTTATGTTCCATTTTTTATTTTTAGCTAAAGAATGAAAATTCAGTTATGTAACCCTACAAGTTTCGTAAATTAGGAGCCAAGCAGGGCATGTTTGCACTCTTTGGGGTTCAGGGCCACCTCACTCTGCCCTCAGAGTGGCCAAAAGCTACAGAAAATTGTTTGTGGCTTGAAAATGTGGCATCAGCCAACCCTTCAGGTACCAAAAATATCCAAAATATGCTCAGAGTCCAAATTCTTCGAATGCAAAAGGCTCATTCAGCACAATCATCTCCCTGAACCAGAGGCAAATCTAATTACAAGGAGAAGGTCAATCAGACATTTGAGTCTGAGCTGGCTGCTGGAAACTTGTGCAGTATTTCAGATATTAAATAAATATTAAATCAGATCTTTTCTATCCCTCTTGCTGCCAGGAATACAATCAACACCGAGACTCTGCAAGGAATCAAAAAGTGAGAAGTCAGGGGATGAAACAATCCCTGCCTTCCCTTCTCCCACGGAGGTTTTTTATTCCTTTAATCCAGCTTACAGATGTTGAAATCCCACTTTGAGGCTCCAGAGCTGGGAAAATCTCCTGCACAGCTTCACCAGCTGCTCCTCCAACAGCTCTGAAGAGGCCCCATCCTGTCACCAACAACTGCTCCTCTGTCTGAGGTGGGAGCTATCACCATCTGCCTGGAAATTCATATTTTTTGGGATATCAACTCCAATTCCCTCCCCTCCGAGATCTCGGCCGTCCAAGGAAAATAATATTCACATAAACAGTACTAGCTGGGTACCAAAATTAATTGCAAATTCATCTGACAGAGCTGCAGTGTGCAGTTAACACATCTTACTGCTCTGGAGTGATAAGTAACCAGAGTGAAACCACCAGTGAGCAGCTCAGCAGGGACAGCACAGAGGAGATTTTCCCAATCATCAGGAAAAGTGATAGACCAGGCAAAGGAAGGAAAAGGCACTTGGAGAAAACCTGCCTGTGAAGCAGAGACTTTCAGCCAGGGCTGGGGAATTCTTGCTGCAGCCTCAAGCTGCAACACTTGAGCCTCCTCCACTTCATTATTTAAGAGCTGTTTTTTGTGGGTGTGTGGTGTTGTTGTTTGATTGCAAAGGATTGTTCTGGTACAAGGGGAAGGATTTTTAATTCCTGAGAAATTATTTGCAAAACAAGGCTGTTATCAACACTTGGTTACAACTTTATAAAACCCCAAGGAGATCAGGCCAAAACATAAATCACAAAGTGATCAAGAGGGGCTGTTCAGTGCTCCACAAACACTGCTGGAGATCCTCATTCCTGGATTTCACTTCCAACACCACAAAATGCAAATCATTTCAAACAAATCAAAGCAACATTTTAAATATTAACTCCAGAGATGGTGATAATAAAGACTCACATCCAGCTGCCACCTCGAGCTCACAGAATTCCAGAATGGTTTGGGTTGGAATCCAACCCTGGCCTCGCACACTCCCAGGGATGGGGCAGCACAGCCTTTGGGATCACATTTGTTTCACAGAATGTGAGGAGTTGAGCCCAAAAGAGAACAAAGTGAAGAGCAGCAGTGAGGTCACAGCCGGTCACTGTCACAAAATGAACCCTGTTCCCAAAAAATCCACCTGATTTTGAATTTGCTGCTGTTCACTACCTTGCTGCAAGCCCTCAGGAACCTCTCAGCAACAGCTCCTCCAGCACAGCTACAAAAACACCAGGGCAGAATTCCAGCCAGCACAACCAGGAATGGTTTTAACCCAGAGAAGCTTCTTCTCTTTACATTTTTTTTTCCAAGATACAGCCTTATATTTGCTGAAAAGTGCCTTGAAGTCTACTTGAGTTTCAGATCCTGCATTAGGCACAAAAATATCGATGCCAGTGGAACAGAGCATTAGGGAGTGATCGATGCTGTCAGGGCCATGGACCAAACTGCCCTTCCACTGCTCAAGAAAATGTTCCTTTGCAATCACAGCTGGATAATGGAGAACACAGATAAATATTTAGCCTTTAATACATTTTGGTTAAATCCCTATTGATCATTTTTGAGAGGCTCTCTGGCTTTTGCCAAATTAGTGTTTGATTACCACGACAATGGAGGTGCTCAATAACATTCAATAATTTCACAGAATCCCAGACTGGTTTGGCTTGGAAGGACCTAAAAATCACCAAATTCCACCCCCTGCCACAGGCAGGGACACCTTCCACTACCCCAGGCTGCTCCAAGCCCCTGCCTTGGACATCTGCAGGGATGGGAAATCCACAACTTACCCGAGCGACCCCTGCCAGGGCCTCCCCACCCTCACAGGGAGGAATTTCTTACAGAAAATCCACACAGTGCAGGAAATTTTGGGTTAAAACTCCCCCCAAAAAGCCCCAAAGCCATGGGTTTGGTTTAATCTGGTCCATCCCTGCTGTAGCCACACGTGACCACGCTGGACTGAACACGGTGCTGGACACAGGAGGGAAAACTCTCTCTGAAATGTGCCAAGTGCTGCTGCCTCAGCAGAGTCAGGGCTTTGATATTCCTGAAGTGCAGGAAGTGCTGCCGAACCAAAATCAATGGCATTGATAAATTGATTATAAAATGGAGAACGGAGTGTTAGTGAGAGGAGCAGGGCGTTGATGGGTGGCAGATTTCAATAAACGTTGTTTCTGAGATAGTTCGAAAAATAAAAATGCAGTTTAGTCAATAAAAAATTCGGTAAGAACTAATCTGATGGAGAAACCCAAGAACAGGTAAAAATGGTTGCCAAGCCCACGTCTTCACACAACCACAACCACACTCTGGGCTTTCCAGGCCCTGGGGTTTCCCCTTCTTCTCCTCTGTGCTGGGAGGAAAAGCTCTTTTTCCATCCAGCTCACAGATCCTGAAGACAGCTCACCCTCAGGCCACACTGCTACTAAAATCATTTTTCAGTACCAAATACTCTTGAAAATTACTTTGAGGCACAATTCCTGTGCCTGTGTTTTGTGGGTGGTGTTTTACTCAGGCAGAGATCCTCCCTCAGCCCTGGCCAGCACAGAACTCAGATTAACTCAGCACCAGCCCCGAGGCCTTTGGCACCTCGGGCACTTCTGCACTCACAGCTGGAACTCAAAGCCTGCACCACACATTTCAATTTCTGACTGGTAAACCAAGAGATTCAGTATCCACACCTCCCCCTTTTCAGGGTAACCACAAGCTCAGCTCCCCTCTGCAGCTTGTTTTGAGGGGAAAACCCCAAATCAACCCCAAAGAACTGGAAGGACTGACTGTACCTCACCTTGAGAACAAATTCTCTTCCTAAATGAGCACCTTCTATAAATGCAAATTACCACCCAGTGCTGATGCTAAATAAAACCCAAGCGCAGCAGCCGGAGCTGAGTCCCACATGTTCACCCTGAGAATTACAACCAAACACCCAAAATGCAGCAGTTGTACAATCCAGCTTCACGTGCTCCCAGAGCCTTCCCAGCTTTGCTACATCATTAACACCGAGGGATTTGGCCACTGCACACAGAAAGACTTTGTCCAACAGCAGCTGTGCTGTGTGGGAGTGATGGGACAATCCGTAAAAAAGTCATTGTCTCCTTAAAAAATAATAATAATAATAAAAAAATCCAACAAAAGCTGCCTGGGTTTGCCAGAAGAAACCTTGCCCTGCTCAGTGCAGTTTCCCAGGATGGCACAGCAGAGCTCTGTGTTTACCTTGGACAGCTCAGGCAGGCTGAGGGAAGCCAAGGGTTGCACAAGAACAGAGATTCTTTGTGCCCTGGCAGGTCCCCTCTGCCTCTCACCCTGCTGCTTTACAAACATTCTTTCAAAGAATTAAGGGCACTGCTGGCTCAGCCAGCCTGTGATGCCACAGCCTGAGGTGGTGGCACCTGGAGCACCTCTGGGGGTTCCAAACTCTCTGCTTGGGGTCCTGCTCTGTGATGGCCTCTGGTGGCACCTCTGGGGGTTCCAAACTCCCTGCTTTGCTTGGGGTCCTGCTCTGTGATGGCCACAAGGTTCCCAGGAATGGCCTCAAGCTTTGCAGGCTGGACATCAGCAGGAATTCCTGCAAGGAAAGGTGTTGGAGGGGCTGCGAGTCCCCAGGCCTGGAGGTGACACTGGTGGGGACACAGCTTGGGCGGGGAGGGCTTTTCCAACCTCAGTGATCCTGGGATGCATCAGAGAAGGGAATTCATCCCAGCAGTGGTGAGCACAGGTGAAGCCCAAGCCACTCATTTCTTGGTCTGGAAATGTGCAAACTCAGGGTTCAAACTTTGGGAAAGTTAATGAAGGAAAAAATACCCTCTAAAGCTTGAAAAATTCACGTTTGTGTTTGAGAGAAACTCACTTTTAAGCTGAGCTGCCAGCTGGAGCATCAATCTCTGTGCTAGGAGGGCTCAGTCCTGATTGTGATGCATTTCTTTAATATCTCTCAGACATTCAAAACCACTCTTACGTCATCAGGAATTTCTTTTGTATCACATTATTTAATAAAAACCTGCTGAAGACATCGGGAACCGCTGCAGCTCTGTATCATCATCATCATTAGTGCCTCTCATTTTTAAAAGCAGATTAGCATTCCTGATTTAACTAAGCTTTTAAATACTGTTTTGCATATTATCTACATCCAACTCTGAGCTGGGGATGTACAAAGAGACATTTTGATCTCTTCACCAGGAACCAGAAAACCACTGAGTGCCTCATTTTTAAGTACAAATTTTGTGGCAGGGGGACGTGTGTGGGTTTTACACACACTCCATCACAAACTGTGGGGTTCTACTTCAATTTTATTTCAAATAAAATTCAAATCTGTGCTATTACAACATACCCCACTTGACAAAATTAAACTGCAACAGGATTTTGTATTAAAATTAGCCAGGTTTAAAATATAAACACGGACTTTTTACTTCACATGGTTTTCAGGAACGCAACAAAAGCCACGCAGAACTTTGGATAACACCTAAAAATACACAAGCAAAGGAGGATGAAAATTTGCACAATGTCTCCAAACATCACCATTAACCTGGATTTAATTCCCTAGGTTTGTTCCAGGGCAGGTGGGGCTGGGAGACAACACCCACTGGCAGCTTTTTGGAGGTTGGGGGGTCTTTATTTTCCAAGGTAAGACTGCAAGGCCCATCAGAGGGAGCTCAAACACAGTTCTGGCTGAAAGCCCTCAAAAATTAAGTGACTTTAAGTGAATATTAAAATCAAAAAAGCAATCATGGAAACTTGAGAAAATCTCCAACAAGAACAACCCTTAAAATGCAGGTCACAAATTAAAAATCTTACATTTTTTAGCGTTTCAAGAGTCGCATACTGAAGGGCTCAGCAGTATCTGCACGTTAATTTTTTGGTTAATTACAATTTGAAAGGGCAGCAACAACCTTGGGTGAGTAAATAGCTGCATCAAAGCATCCCTGGGCTGAGAAATGGAGACAAGCCCTGGTAAACAAGCCCAGAAATCAGTGCAGTCCTGAAATTCCAAACCTCACAGAGGAGAAAAAAAAAAAAAAAAAAAAAAAAAGGAAAAAAAGGGAAGAAGCAGAGCCACAAACAAAAAACAAGAGTCAATGTCACAGAGAAAAAAAATACTAACTCCCCCTCTCCTGTCCTCACCCACTTTGTTACTATGGGACTGGCAGAAAGCTCTGGATTATGAACACCAAGGTCCCACTCACAAGACAATTAAGCAGCTCCAGAGCTTCCATCGACCACCCACCTCCGCTCTGCGCAAGGTCTGCGCCTCCCAGCAGAGCTGAAATGCCAAAAATCCACTGTGCCAGCTGAAAAACAGCACTCTGCTGCTCCACGCTACAGGGAAACCCTCTGGAAAACAAAGTTGATTCTTTCTCAAATGATTTTTGGGTTTTTTTTTGTTTTGGTTGGTTTGGTTTTTTTGGTTTTTTTTGGTTTTTTTTTTTTTTGGTGAGGGTAGTAAAGGAATGGGGTGGATTAGAACTTAAAAATCCCACACGGATCCAACATCATAAATAGGTGGAAGATGACCACTGCAGAAAGGAAGTTCAGAATTTCTGCCTCTGCTCTGAGCAGTAACCAACAATAAAGCAGACGAGATGGTAAACATTGCAAAAAGACAATTACTAATAATGAAAAGGCAACAGAGATTTTGGGCTGCTTCCACCAACTGAGTAAGGCGTTTTCAAACTGACAGCAACGTGCTGCTTGCCAAACGAAAACGAGAGCAAACAGCAAAGTTGTGCTTAACCCCTTTTTGCTTTTATGCTGCATTTTAAACCCCGATGAAATCATGGAATTTGAAAGAAAAAGTCTACAAAGGAGACATTTTACTCAGCTCTCTGCTCAGTGTTTCCATCACTTCAGTACCCAGAATGCTCAGAAAGTTATTCATCTTGGGTGCTTTCCTCAAAACCAGGTTCTTGAGAGTGTGATGGGTTTCCAAGAGCAAAACCTGGCTTAGGAGCGCTCGGATTTGGGAGAAACTGAGATGGGATTCAGGAGAAATGAATCTGGATTCTGACTCCTCCTGCAGAAGGTGAGAGCTCAAGGTGTGAGTTAACTGAAGGACAACCTGTAATTGCAGATTGCAAGAACTCCCTGAGGAACACCCAGCTCTGGAGTGGCAGCAAGGACTGACCACTGAAGGCAAAATCCCAGGATATTGAGCCATGCAAGATGATTCCAGTGACTACAAACACCTCCAAATTATCCTCACTCTGGTGCCAACCAACTCCAGCAGGATCATCCAACATCCAGGTGAGCGTGAGCTCCAGCCCCACACCTTCCCAGGCTGGAGCCTTTCCTTCCCATCCAACCAGCAGCACCACCAGTTCAAAACAAATATTTACCCTCTCCTGACACGGTGGAATAAAAGGGAACCTTTTCCTGCAAATCCAACCGTGTGTTCTGTTGTTCTTGCAAAGCTTCCGCCGCACACAGGCTCGTAAATTTTCTTGAAGCAGTTAAAAACAAAACACTGACACGAGCAGGTGAGACAAGAACAGAACAACATCCCTGAATCTGGACCAGGAAAGGCATCTCGCGCCCGGAAAGCGCATTGGTTATGCCGGGAATTTCTGCTGATGGGCTTTGCAGAGACATCACCAGCCAAGGGAGGCTTTGGAAGTGCAGCAATTTGCACCTACGACAACCGGAGCGTAACGGCAACAACACCGGCCACGGCGAGCCCGGCAGCTCCCGCCCGCGGCTGCTCCGTGCCCGCAGCCGGAGCGGCGGGGGATGCTCCGGGGGGGCTCGGAGGGACCCCAGCCCAGCAACCAGGAGCCCACCGAGCACTCCGGTGAAGAAACCGCGACACCTGCTCGGAGCTGCGAGCGAAGCGCAGCCCCCGGCCTTGTGCCGGCATCAGGAGCTGGGGATCCCTCCGGGCGGGGCTGGAGGAACCGGGATCCCCCTCAGAGCCGGGCCTGTCCCGGGCTGATGCAATTGGGATCTCCCCTCAGACACCGGCGCAGCATCCGGGATCCCCCTGCCCTCCGAGCCGGGGCCTGTCCCGCTGTGAGGAGCCGGGACCCTCCTCAGCCCCCCCTCGCAGGGGACACGGCGGTGCCCCCGCCGCAGCCCCCGCCCCGCCGGGCCCGCTCCGGCCGTGCCGTGATGCCGCTGCCCCGACCCCCCCCCCCCCCCGCACCTCCCCGCGGCAGGTGTCGGTCTCCGGAGATGCTGCGGGCCCGGTGGGCGGCGAGGGCCGGGCCCGGTGCCGCGGAACCGGGGGTGGGGGGGAACGGGGGCCGTGAGGGGGGGAAGGCCCCCTCAGCCCCCCCCCCCCTCCCCACACCGCGGGCGCCGCCCGCCCCCGCCAGGGGGCGCTGCCCGCCCCGCCCGCCGCGCGCCGCCGCTGCCCCCGGCCCGAGGGGCTCCGCGGGGGGGGCGCCGCCCCTCACACACACACACACACACACACACCCCCCCCGCCCGCCTCAGCCGGGGGCGGCGGCGCCGAGGCTCACCCGGTGCGCGCGGGTCAGGCTCAGGTCCTTCATGACCTCCTCGAAGGCCGCCGTCTCCTCCGCCTGCTTCTGGTTGTGCAGCGCGATCTTCTCGCTGAATTTCCGCGGGTTGTTCGAGGCCGCCATCTTCCCCCGTCCGCATCCCCCTCCCCGCGGCCGAGGGGGGGCGACGCGCATGCGCCGGCCCAGGGAGGGGGGGCGGCCGCAGGGCGCCTGCGCGGCGGCGGCGGCGGGGCGGGAGGGGGCGGTGAGGGGGCGGAGGTTGCGCATGCGCGGGGCCGGGCGCGCGCGGGAGGGACGGCGCGGGCGGGGGCGCGCGCGCGTGCGCGGGGCCGGGGCTTCCCCCGGGGCGGGAGCGCGCGCGGGGCCCGGGCCCGGACCCGGTCCTGGTCCTGACCCCATCCCAATTCCTGTCCCGATCCCGGTCCCGGTCCTGGCCCATCCCAATTCCTGTCCCGATCCCGGTCCCGGTCCTGGCCCCATCCCAATTCCTGTCCCGATCCCGGTCCCGGTCCTGGCCCCATCCCAATTCCTGTCCCGATCCCGGTCCCGGTCCTGGCCCATCCCAATTCCTGTCCCGGACCCGGTCCTGACCCGGTCCTGACCCCATCCCAATTCCTGTCCCGATCCCGGTCCCGGTCCTGGCCCATCCCAATTCCTGTCCCGGACCCGGTCCTGACCCGGTCCCGGTCCTGGCCCATCCCAATTCCTGTCCCGATCCCGGTCCCGGTCCTGGCCCCATCCCAATTCCTGTCCCGATCCCGGTCCCGGTCCTGGCCCCATCCCAATTCCTGTCCCGATCCCGGTCCCGGTCCTGGCCCATCCCAATTCCTGTCCCGGACCCGGTCCTGACCCGGTCCTGACCCCATCCCAATTCCTGTCCCGATCCCGGTCCCGGTCCTGGCCCATCCCAATTCCTGTCCCGGACCCGGTCCTGACCCGGTCCTGGTCCTGGCCCCATCCCAATTCCTGTCCCGATCCCGGTCCTGGCCCCATCCCAATTCCTGGCCCGGACCCGGTCCCGGTCCTGTCCCGATCCTGGTCCTGGCCCCATCCCGGTCCTGTCCCGATCCTGGTCCTGGCCCCATCCCGGTCCTGTCCCGGACCCAGTCCTGGCCCCATCCCAATTCCTGGCCCGGTCCTGACCCGGTCCTGGTCCTGGCCCCATCCCCGGTCCTGTCCCCATCCCAATTCCTGGCCCGATCCCCATTCCTGTCCCCATCCCGGTCCCGGTCCTGGCCCCATCCCAATTCCTGGCCCGATCCCGGTCCCGGTCCTGGCCCCATCCTCATTCCTGTCCCAATCCCGGTCCTGGCCCCATCCCCGTTCCTGTGCCCGATCCCCGTCCCTGCCCCTGTTCTTGCGTCTGTCCTAATCCCGATCCCGGACCTTGTTCCTGTCCCCATCCCTGTATCTGTCCCTGTCCCCATCACCTGTCACAATCCCGGGTCCCCATCCCTGTCCCGGTCCCCATTCCTGTCCCTCTCTGTTCCCATCCCTGTCTGTCCCAGTCCCTGTCCCAGTCCCTGTCTGTCCCCATCCCTGCCCCTCTCCCTGTCCCTGTTCCCTTCTCTGTTCCCTCCCTGTCCCTCTGTCCCTGTCCCGGTCCCTCCGTGGTGGCTGCTCGCTCTCCTGCTGGAAAATCGACTTTAGTGATGCTCCCACTTCACTGCAATGAGGGAAACCCAGGAGGTGCCCACTTGGTTTATCAGGATTTCATGCAAAAACCACCTGTAACTGCAAAAAAAACACCCTGAGCTCCCCTTCACGCTTTGATTTCTTTCTTTTTAATACCTTCAGCGAGAAAATCGGGCTTTGACTCGCAGGTGACCGCCCGCCCTAAGGGAGGGACAGAGCAGAGCTCGGGTTTGCTCCGGGATGTGAAGCAGAGCTGGCTCCCAGGAGCCTGCCAGGAATAATTAACAATTCTCCCAGATAACGAGCAGGGTTTGGGAGCGGGGTTTTGTGCTTCAAAGCACAAAAGCACCAACTGCGCTTTCATCGCAACCTCGGGGGTCTTCCTGTGGAGTTGTCACCTCCTGTTGTCACCCGGCTGTCTCTTGTCGCCTGCTGTGTCACACGGGTCCCCTTCGTCACGCCAGGGGTCCGTGCCAATCCGCAGCCTCGGGCAGAGGGGGGTCAGGAGCACGACAAACCCACACGGGTGAAGAGAAAAGTTGAGCCTGAGGACTAATTAACATGAGAAGAGTCCTTAACATGAGAAGAGAGAGAATCGATTAACGGGTGGAAGGCAGAGCATTAATTAATAAAGAATCCGGTGACTTGTAGCCAAGGAACTGCGATTTCTTTCTTTGCTAAAATGACTCGCAGCGTGGAGGTTTGAAACTCCTCGGGCTCGATTTGTGGGAAAACTTCTGCAGGAAAACCCGTGCGGAATAAACTCCTTCCTAAACGGGTCGCCGTGTTTAGAAAGTCCCCAGGGTGTCCCCGGTGCGGTCCCCACCCCGGACCGGTCACTTCACCATTTATTTCCCACAATTACCCCGCTGATGGATGGCTCAATCCTCAATTCCGGGCTCGGGATTAGCCACAAAGTCACGTCCTGCCCTAAATCCTGGCTGCCAACTTGCACTTAACGTTTCCAACACGAGCTGAGATACCATCTCGGGAAGCTCCTGCAGACCTGGCAGGACCAGCCCTCCCTCCCTCCCTCCCTCCCGGCAGATGTTGCTCCGAGCCCTCCCCTGCCTTTCCCACCAGGAATAAACACCATTTTCCCTAAAATCCCCTCTGGCTGTGCACACGAACAAGCGCACGACCTGCAAAATTGGCCTGTCACGCTAAAAGCACATCAATCACCGAGATTTTCCGGGGAGATACTGATTGTCCACATTGTTTTCGCTCGAGGAGCGAGACAATGATAAATAATTGGTGCGGTTGTCCTGGATTTCATCCCGAAGGTGGTGATATCAACCATCTCCAGCCCCAGCTGCCACTCTGCCTCTGCTCCAGCGCTGCAAGATGAAGTGCCTGAGATGGAGCTCGATAAATCCTCCCCTTCTGGATCTCCTGAGATGGGATCTCCACTCCTGCTCCCTGGGAAGGAATGCAGATGGCCAGGGAGGCAAGGGGAGGGGGCTGCAGCTTCCTCCCCTAAAAACCTCCCTTCTTTCTCATTGTTTCCCCGTGCAGCTTTATCAGATCGAATTCCAGCGTGAACCTGGAGCCCGCTTCCTGAAATCCCCACGTTTTTATCCGGGTTTGCAGCACAAACTTCTCTAACTTGGGGCTGCTGGAACATCCCAGGCACTCAGAGCCCCGGGTTTTGGGGTGGCTCTGGGGGCTGCTGCCCCTGCAGGTCCGGGTGAGGGCAGGGAGAGGCTCGGGGGGTGCCAGGTTTCCTGCTGGCCCCGGGGAATTGTGCCGTTCCTTGGGCAGGGCCATGAGCTCGCGCCCCGAGGGTCATTTCTGCCTCACCTCGGGCACATCTGGGACAAAATCCAGCTTCCTTCCATCTCTGAGCCCATCTCACCTGAACTGAGCTGCCCCATCCCACCTGAACTGAACTGCCCCATGCCACCTGAACTGCCCCATCTCACCTGAATGGCTCCATCCCACCTGAACTGAGCTGCCCTATTTTACCTGAACTGCCCCATCATCCCAGAACTGCCCCATCCCACCTGAACTGCCCCATCCCACTTGAACTGCCCCATCCCACCTGAACTGCCCCATCCCACCTGAACTGAACTGTCCCCTCTCACCTGAACAGCTCCATCTCACCTGAACTGAGCTGTCCCATCTCCCTTGAACTGCCCCATCCCACCTGAGCTGCCTCATCTCACCTGAATGGCTCCATCTCACCTGAACTGAGCTGCCCCATCGCACCTGAATTGCCCCATCACCCCAGAACTGCCCCCTCTCCCCTGAACTGCCCCATCCCACCTGAACTGAACTGTCCCCTCTCACCTGAACAGCTCCATCTCACCTGAACTGAGCTGCCCCATCCCACCTGAGCTGCCCCCCTCACCTGAATGGCTCCATCTCACCTGAACTCAACTGCCCCATCTCACCTGAACTGCCCCATCCCACCTGAACTGCCCCATCCCACCTGAACTGCCCCCTCTCCCCAGAACTGCCCCATCCCCCCAGAACTGCCCCCTCTCCCCAGAAATCCTCCCCGGGGATCCCCCGGGGCGGCGGCTCCGGCTCCTTCCAGCCGTGTTTGGGAGGAGATTTTGGTAACCGAGACTCCGGGGCAAACAAAGAACCCCCGGGGCCGGGGCTGCTGTGGCCACAGCTGCCAGAAATCCTCCCCCGCGAGCAACCTGCGGCAGGTGCGCTGCAGGGAGGAGCCGCTCCTCGCTTTTCTCGCTGGGTTTTATCCTCCACAACCCCCTGCAGACAAAATCCAGCTCCTTCCAGGCTCTCCCTCGGAGCTTTCCCAGGAAGGTGTGAGGCTGAGGGGCTCACACAGCACCAGGGCAGCGCTGAGGTTGTGCTGTGATCCTCAAATGAGCTGGCGGTTCTTGGTTTGGTTTTTTTTTTTTTTTTTTTTTTTTTTGCCTGCAGACACAAAGATTTTGATCTTTCACACTTCCTACTTAATGTTCCTGTTGACATTCCCATTATCCTCGGAGAAGAATATCCTCAGAGTCCCCAGTTATCTTGAACCGGGCTCCCAAACCGTGCTTGGAGTAGGAAAACATTCTCTTGTTTCACTTGGAACTGGTGAAAATTTCTTTAATTTGAGATGTCCGCGTTTCCAGAGGGCAAATAAAAGCACCTGAACCACTCTCCCCTCCAAGAGCCCAGCAAATCCACTCCCCCAGAAGGTTGGCTCGGCTCCCTGCACCAATATTCCCTTGTCACCCTTCCAGCTCCGCTCCTTTACCGTTCCCTGTAAATTCTAAAATTACAGAAAGCCAAGCAAACAGCGACTGCCGGGAGAAATTAATTCCCATTTCCACACCTCGGATCTTTTTGCTGCTCAGAGAGGTTTTGGCAGCCACGCCGAGGGTTCCGTTCCCGGTCCCTTTTCCCAGAATTGGGGCTTGGCTTTGTTCCACACGGGATGCAGGAGCATTCCCGGGATGCAGAGATCGTTCCTGGGATGCAGAGATCATTCCTGGGATGCAGAGATTGTTCCTGGGATGCAGAGATTTTTCCTGGGATGCAGGGATCATTCCTGGGATGCGGGGAACATTCTCAAAGGGATGCAAAGATCATTTCTGGAATGCAGGGAGCATTCCTGGGATGCAGGGAGCATTCCCAAGATGCAGGGAATATTCCCGGGCTGCAGGGATCGTTCCCGGGATGCAGAGATCATTCCTGAGATGCAGGGAGCATTCCTGGGATGCGGGGAACATTCCCAAAGGGATGCAAGGATCATTTCCAGAAGGCAGAGATCATTCCCAGGGTGCAGGGAGCACTCCCGGGATGCAGGGATCATTCCCAGGATGTAGGGAATATTCCCAGTCTGCAGGGAGCAGTCCCGAGATGCAGAGATAATTCCTGGCATGCAGGGAGCATTCCCAAAAGGATGCAAGGATCATTCCCGGGATGCAGGGAGCATTCCTGGGATGCAGGGAGCATTTCCAGGGATCGTTCCCAGGATGCAGAGATCATTCCCAGGGTGCAGGGAGCACTCCCAGGATGTAGGGAATATTCCCAGGCTGCAGGGAGCATTCCCGAGATGCAGGGATCATTCCTGGCATGCAGGGAGCATTCCCAAAGGGATGCAAGGATCATTCCCGAGATGCAGGGATCATTCCTGGGATGCAGGGATCATTCCTGGGATGCTGAGGTGATGTGGGGAGCTGGGAAAGCAGCGGCCACTCGGTGCCTTCCCAAAGGCAGAGAATTCCACGTGGGAATTGCCAGAGACTCGGTGAGGAGGTACCTGACACTCCAGGGAGAGAAGGAGCCACAGGAAGGGTGGAAAGAAACCATTTCCAAGGGATGGAGGGACAGCACACAGGGAATGGCTTCCCACTGCCCCAGGGCAGGGTTGGGTGGGATTTTGGGAAGGAATTCCTCCCTGGGAGGGGCTGGGATGGAATTCCCAGAGCAGCTGTGGCTGCCCCTGGATCCCTGGCAGTGCCCAAGGCCGGGCTGGAGCAGCCTGGGGCAGTTTGAGGTGTCCCTGCCATGGCAGGATGATCTTTAAGGTCCCTTCCATCCCAAACCATTCCAGGCTCCTGGGAGCCAGCTCTGCTTCACATCCCGGAGCAAACCCGAGCTCTGCTCTGCCCCTCCCTTAGGGCGGGCGGTCACCTGCGAGTCAAAGCCCGATTTTCTCGCTGAAGGTATTAAAAAGAAAGAAATCAAAGCGTGAAGGGGAGCTCAGGGTGTTTTTTTTTTGCAGCTACAGGTGGTTTTTGCATGAAATCCTGATAAACCAAGTGGGCACCTCCTGGGTTTCCCTCATTGCAGTGAAGCGGGAGCATCACTAAAGTCGATTTTCCAGCAGGAGAGCGAGCAGCCACCACGGAATTCCTGCTTTTGTGGCTCCTGGGAGCTGCTCCCCTTGCCCAGGGACATCTCCCACTGCCCCAGGCTGCTCCAAGCCCCCTCCAACCTTTGGGCACTTCCAGGGATGCAGCAGCCACAGCTGCTCTGGGAATTCCATTCCAGGGCCTCCTCACCCTCCCAGAGGAAGATTTCTTCCCAAAATCCCATCTGAATCCCCTGCCAGGGTCCCTCTGCCCCCCTGGGAGCTGCAGCACTCAGGGCTGACACACGGAGGGCACCTCTGCCCTCCCAGGGGTTAATCCTGCCCCTTTTCCATGGGGAAAACTGGAAAACATGGGATTTTCTCCCCGAGAAACAGCGTGCCCAGGGGTTGTGGCAGCCTCCCCTCACGTGCAAACCCCAAATCCTGCAAAAAGGAGCAGCCCAGGCACGTTACCTGCACCCCGGGGCAGCCTTGTCCCTTGCAAAGCTGGGTGAAATTCAACCATTGCTGTGAAATGCAGCTGGAAAGCAGCTCCTGGAGGCGCTGAATGCCAGCATTGATCCTGCCAGAGACTCACTCTGCATCCTCGGGAGGATCAAACACGACCCCGGGCCACAGCAGAGAGGGGGGAAAAAAGAAATTGCATTTTGAGCTAAATAATTGCCAGCTCCGTGGGCAGGCCCAGATTAGCAGCCTGGTTGCAAACATCACTTAACCACATGGAAAAGGACTTTTAGTGCAGTTTGCAAAGCGCTGGGACCCAGATGATCCAAAAAAAAAAAAAAAAAAAAAAAGATTAAATCTATTAAAGGATCCTTTCTGCTTTAGGTGCTCCTGATGTGGTGCGAGTGACTTCAAAGGCCTCGCTCCAGCTGGGCTGAGGGGCAGCCAGCAGCAGGCTGGGCTGGTGGCCTGCACAAACAACCCCCCCCCAAAAAAAAAAAAAAAAGAGATTTTCATTTCTTAAGAAGCCATATAAACCAGTTCGAGCTAATTACAGGGGCCTGGGTGTGAAAGAGCAACTGCAAAGCCTCAGGGACCCGGCCAAGCAGCTTTGATTTCTCTCTCTTGTAAAACCTCCTGAAAACTTTTGCCCCAGCAGCTTTTCTGCTTTCAGAGGATGCCAGAGTGGTGTGGGTTGGATAAAGATCATCTGGGGGGGCACCTTCCACTACCCCAGGTTGCTCCAACCCCCTCCAACCTGGCCTCGGACACTCCAGAGGTGGGAACTGTCACCCTCCTCCTCCTCCTCACCCTTTTCCTGAAGCTCTGAGGCTGATTTCGGGTGGCACAGCTCAACCAGCAGCTGTTTCCCTGCAGAAAAGCCCATTTTGTGTCCATTTCCTGGCATCCTCGCTGTTGGAGCAGTCAGAAACGCACCTGCCCCACAAATAAAAGCTGGAACTTCTCCCTGGAGCCGAGTTATCAAAGAGAGGAGTGCCAAAAAAGAAGAAGTGCCTGTTCCTGGAGCTCAGCGAGGAGCTGGGGGAGCGAGAAACAAAAGTTCTGCAGGCTGTGGGATGCTGCTGTGCCCACTCACCATTGCCATGCAGAGCTGTCTCTGCACAGAACACCCCGGGGGGAAAAGTCTGGGGGATATTTCTGTGCTCCCAGGTGGAGTCCAGGAGAGCTGAGCCCTCCTTGGAAGGCCAGAGCAGGCAGCTCTGCTCCCTCCCTCTCCTGACGTGCCAACACCCCCAGCCTGTGAATTTCTCCAGCCACATCCACTTCTCCTGCTCCTTCAGCCACGAGTGATGAAATCCCATTCATTTGTGCGAGCAACTGGAAGATTTATTGTAAATAAAGTTCTGCACATTACACAACTGGCTAAAAATCATAATTAGAGCTGCACTGGGGAACATGTTTTATTTATCCTGACAGTAGTCTGGCTCCAATAATCCTGCCGTGATAAATGTCCCGAAAGTTTGTGGAGTTTCAGCAGCTCCAGCCCTTATCACAGCCCTGGAAGTGGGAATTTCTGCCTGGGTTTGATGTGGCTCCCACAGCAGCACTCCAAACCAGCACCAGGCTAACTGGGAGCTGCTGGGAGTGGCTTGGTTCTGTCTGAATCAAAGACACTGACATTTTTCCACTGCTGCTAAAGATCTTCCAGGGCTGCAGGCACGTCTGTGTGAATTATCCGGGTTCTGGGCTAGGGGGAAGTGACAGTGGGATTGGGAGCAGGCAGACCCTCTGGAAAAGGGTCAGTGACACCATTAATGGGATGCAGACATTCCCAATCTCTCGCTGCTCTCCACCCTGCCAAGACTCCCAGGGCTGCCTTTATGGTTTTAAGCACAATTTCAGGCCCATAAAACATCAGAGGAGACAGGAATTATTATCCCAGGCCTGACAGGAGCCTCTGGAGGGACACAGGGGCTCTGTGCTAACGATGCTCCGGCTTCTCCCGCTCCCCATCTGCTCAGGGGCATTTCCAGATTTACCCAATTCACCCCCAGGGTTTTTATGGCTGCTCCGAGACCCACAAAGGACTCTGAGGGCAACCAAACATTTACCTGGCTTGGCTCATTCCTCAGGAAAAGAGGAGCCCAATCCACCTCCTTTCCATGTGGGGCATCCTGGGAAACGTTTCCACACAATCCCATCCGTATTTATGGGGAAACCCTCCTGAAAACATCAATTATTGAACGCACCAAAAGCACCAAACCCATTTCTTGTCAGAATATCAGAGAGGCTGTGCCCAGCCCAGAGCCACAACTCCATCCCCTGCGCAAGGGGTCAAGCAAAATTTATGATCCAAAATATTTATGGTCCACAAATATTTGAGTCTCTGCTAAATTTAGAGCGGCCAGAAGACTTCCAGCTCTTTTGATGTGAAATAATTATTTACATTGCTATAAAAAGAACATTCCAGCAACAAAGAGCTGCAGTGCTCTGATCCAGAGACCTCCAGATTCTTTCCCAGCTCCTGCTCCTCAGTGGCAGGGAATAGGAATGGCAATCCCAGGTTAGTTTTGCTTCGTGGCAGGCAATTGATTAATAAATAGAATTCCAGAAGGGTTTTGTGCATCCTCCTGTCTGCAAAACAACGCTTCCAACAGGAATGAACGCTGGATCACGTTTATTTTTGCAAGGTTGTCCTTAAAAGTGAGACCAAACAGGCTTTTCCTTGCTTTCCAAGGATTTTCCTCTTTCCCCCCAAGACACACACACCTACCTGAGAAGGCTGAAGGGAAAAAATAAAAAATAAAGTTTGGTTTCCTCAGGAGGAGATTCCAGGGATGGGCTCCACGTGGATCTCGGGGCGTGTGTGGGATGGGAACCACGGCTGCACAGCCAGAAAAACTCAGGGATGAGAGAGCACCCAAACCATCCACTGCTGCCCCAGGAATCGGGGAAAGTGCAAATAAAACAGGGAAGAATGTTCAAGTGCTGTAGAATCGTGGAATTCCAGAGAGGTTTGGGTTGGGAGGGACTTTAAATCCCAGCCAGTGCCACCCCTGCCATGGGGACACTTCCCATGTCCCAGGCTGGCCCTGGGCACTGCCAGGGATCCAGGGGCAGCCACAGCTGCTCTGGGCACCTGTGCCAGGGCCTGCCCACCCTCCCAGGGAAGGATTTATCCCAAATTCCCCACCTAAAGCCCCTCTCTGTCACTCTGGATGAAGGAACGACACCCTCAGAGGGGGACTGAGCAGATCCCGCACACAGGAAAGGGAGAACAGCTCAGCTGGTTACCAACCTGAGAAATACCATTTTTATGCACATGTGGAACCATTCAACAAGGAAAATCCATTCTTTTGGAACTGTGGAGCTTGAACTGAGCTCCAGCTCATCCTCTCAGCATCTCCTGTCTCTGCCAAGCCCGTCCCGGGCGTTTCTGGCGGCCAGGCCAGGCCAAAGGAACAGAGAAAAGGAGTCAGTGAAGTGCCTGAGAGCCCTCCAACTGCAGCATTCCATAGAGCAGCACGTCCTTTTCATCGATTTCTTACTGGCAAACCAGCAAATGGGGAGGAACAGAGGGAATTCTGCATGGCTTTTATCTGAAATTCAGAATGCGAGCACCCTGCATCCTTACCCGGAGGTGCTCTGATCCCATGGATTCCAGAAAAATCTCTGAGGTGTGGAGCTCGTGCTGTACACAGACCTCTCAAGGATTCATCAGCACACCAGACACTAAGAGTTGTCACTAAAGGTTGCAGCCCAGGATTTATTTCAGAGCAGAATGCAACAGCTTCTCTACAAAAGGAGACTGTGTGCATCCAAATCAAGCTGACACAGATACAAAACAAAGCCCTTGGAAACAGAATTCCTGATAGAAGCAGAGATTCTTGCAATTCATTCATCAAATTAAATAAGGAAAATGGCTTGGAGGAGAGGAGAGTTCAGGAAGTGTTCTGTGCAGTGAAGATTTTACAAAAACGACAGAGCCATCTTAAACCAGCCTCTTAATTTAAAATACCACCACAACAACAAAACCACGTTCCACTGGGACTCCCATCATTTTGGGATGCCAAGCAGCTCATTCACGTGGCAGGGAAGAAAACCTTCCAGCTGCTGAAGGAGTAGCACCCACCTCCTTTACTGGAGGAAGAGTTGGGATGAAGTTGTTGGGAAAGGTGAAAATCCTGACCCAGAATCTGCAGGAGCTCTTGGCTTCACTGATGGGCGACTGCAGAGCTCTTATTGCCAGGGCAGCCAAACTTTTGGCACTTCTAAACCCAAATAATCATGCCTGTTTATACATAATCAAGCTTTCACCGTGGCTTTAGTGCTGCAAACTCTGCACGCCCCAATTAAGGGAGAATTTCTGCACTAGAGGAGCTGGAGGGGGCGAGGAATTGCAGCGTGATCCAAGCAGTGAAGACCAGAGGTGTGCAGGGATAAATATTCCCTTTTTCAGGAAGGGGTAAAAAAGGAAAAGTCACCTTTGAAAAACAGGGATCTGCTTTCCCAATCCAAGCACCTGAGCTCTTGTAGCTCCCACTGTCCTTTTATTGCTTCTGGAGGTCAGTGTGATACACAAGTTTTTGTGGGTTTTTTTTTGTTTGTTTGTTTGTTGTTTGCTAAAAAACCAACAAAGCGACGCACGATGATTTTTATTTTTGGAGCTATCGATAAAAAAACACCTCACCTGATCTCTTGGAAACAAGACCCCAGTGCTGAGTGACTCCTGAGCTGCCAATGTTTGCAGTGCGTGGCGCCGTTAAAAATACGAAAAGTTGGCAAAATGCATCCCCCACCAAAAAAAAAAAAATAGAGAGAGACGGAGAGGAGAGAAAAGCTTTTCCCAGCTGTAACATCTGTTCAGTCTGCCTGGCTGACAAGTGCTGCTGATGGAACTGGCTTGCCAGCACTCCCCAGCAGGAGGAGGAACTTTCTGGAGCTGTTTTGTCCTTCCCTCTCCCACAGCCCCAGAGCCCCCCAGAGTCACCTCTGGCTCGTCACCTGCGGGAGGATGACGGGGGCACAGGCAATGCCAGCAAAAGACTCTGGGAAGTGCAAGTCCCTCTCCCACTCGTCCGTCTCCGTGTTGTAGACCTGCACGATGCTGGTCACGTTGTTCAGGTGCCAGTTGTAGCCCCCCACGATGTAAATCTTTTTTTCCAGGAGGCAGCAGCCGGCCTCCGACTGCCCCGCGCGCATCGGGCTCACCGTGGTCCACTGGTCCGTCTCGGGGACGTAATATTCCACGGCCAGGACATCAAAACACCGATCCACGTGGTCCATGCGGCCTCCCAGGGCGTAAATCCTGCCGTTGGCACTGACCATGGCGTGCAGCACCCTGGGCTCGTTCATGGGCGTCTTAAACTCCCACTGATCGGCGGCGGGGTCGTAACAGTGCAGCGCCTTCTTGTCCTCCACGGAGATCCCGTAGCCCCCCGAGATGTACAGCTTGTCCCCCGCCGTGGCCCCGGCGTGGCCCCACGTCCTGCGCTTCAGGGAGCACACGTAGGTCCACTCGTTGTCCTTGGGGCAGTACTTCTCCACCGAGGCCAGGCTGCCCGAGCGGTTGCGGCCGCCCGTGGCGTAAACCATCCCGCGCAGGACGTTGAGCTGGAACTGGATCCTGCTCTCCTGCATGGCCTGGATGCGCAGCCACTGGTTGAGGTGGGGGTCGTAGCGGTAGGAGACGTCCACGGCGCCCTCCCCGCTGCGGTACTGCAGCTGCTGCCCTCCCACCAGGTAGACGAAGTTGTCCAGCACGGCCACGCAGGAGTGGCTGCTGCCCACCTCCATCTCGGTCAGCTCGCGGAACTGGCGGCCGCCGGCGTCGGGCAGGCAGAAGACCTTGGAGCTGACGGTGCGGTCGTTGTCGGTGTAGGGGGTGCCGCCGAAGGTGACGAGGGACAGCGCGTCCGAGCGGATGGCCGTGCGCGGGGACTGCATCTCGTGCTGCCGGAAGGGCAGGATCTGGTAGTTGAAGGCCTCCAGCAGGTACTGGCGGCACAGCACGTCCTCCACCATGATGTCCAGGGTCTGCACGCTGTCCACCAGCTCCGAGGACTTCATGAGCGGGAAGCGGATGTGGCACAGCACCTGGCTGGCGCTGGCGCGGCGCGCGGGGTCGAACTGCAGCCAGCGCACGGCGGCGCGGAACAGCTCGATCTCGCTGCAGCTCTTGAGCTTGTTGCTCTGCAGGAAGAACACCAGGCGCTCTAGGGGCAGGTGGAGGAAATCCTCCTCCTCGGAGATCTGCAGGAAGTGCCTGAAGGTGAAGGCGTCCACGGATTCCTTGAGGGAGGCGAGGCTGAAGGTGGTGGCCATCTGGCCGATGTTGAGGCACGTCTCCACGCTCATGGCGGACTTGAGGAACTCCTCGCACAGCTCCACCACCGGCACCATCTGCAGGAAGACGGCGGCTCCCAGCACGTCCTGGATGCAGTCGAGGTCCAGAGTGACCTCGGCGCTGTAGGCGAAGTCGATGATGTGCTTCAGGCCCTTGGCAGACACGCCTTTGAGCTCGATCACGTCCTGGCTGGCTTCTCTCATCCCGCCCGTGAACATCGCCCTGCAGGTCAGAAACACAAACAAAAAAATCCCCCCCTTGTTTAAGCAAAAGATGCAGCACCTCGGAACTGGATTTTATTTAACACTCTGATTCTCTTAGGGCGGGGAAGGGGGGAATAAATCAAGTCTAAATCTCTACGAGCCGGGAGAAATGAGAGTGTGCAATGGCTTACATAAGGCTTGCATAAACAGTGCACTGAGGAGGAATATTCAGCAACTGGAGAAGTTTTTCAATCCCACTGGCAGCAGGAGTAAGAGCAGACCACGGGAGCAAGCTCCAGGAAGAGGCAGAGCTGCCAGAGTGAACAATTCTGGACACCAACGGATCCGTGATGTCCAACAAAAAAGGATCCCACGGGATCTGCACCAGCAGAGGTTGGCAGCTGTACCCTGAAGGGTTTCAGGCTTAGGTTGAGGATTTGGGAGCACAAGGAGGGAACACACCTGTGGTGGGAGGCCAGTGATTCCTGGCAGCGAGGCCCTTAGGCCCTGTTATCCTGTTACCTCGCAGGGAACTACGAAATGGCTCAAAAACTGCAGGTGCAACACATCTCACAAACAGCTTTGGTCTTCCAGCAGAACCTCCCCTCCAAGGCTCCTTCCCAAGGCCTGAAAAAATGGGAGCCGCAGCCCCTGCAGCAGGGGGCTGACAGGCAATTAAACAAAAATGGGGGGGAAAAGGCTCAGTTACAGCACAGCTGCGAGCACATCACTCGCCCAGGCCACGCTGAGCTTAGGCCCTGGATCACCTCCTTGGGAGGCTCCTAAATTCCACAGGAAGCGCATTCCACGCCGAGGGCTGGGAGGCCGCAGCTCCCAGCGCCGGGGGCGGGATGGGGACGGGGCTGCACTTGTGGGGTTTGGTCCCTTTTGGGCCCTTTGGGCCATTTACAGCCCGTTCCAGAGGGTTTTGTTGCCCAGGGGGTGAAGGTTTGCACCCCGTGGTGCTCAAGGAGCAGTGGCAGAGCAGCTGTGGGTCAGGCAAAGTCAGAGCAGGTGACATGGAGTGACACGGGGTGACGTGGAGTGTCACCACTCCCTGCCACTGCACACACGTCCCAGCCACCCATGAAATGTCACACAAAAGGTCTTAAAACTGCACTTTTCGGGCTGGTTTTTTTTCCACCTGCTCTTTTCCATGGGAAAGGTAAATCTGTGGTGTCACCAGAGCTGCCTGCGCCGGATCCAAGGTACGAGTCAGCCCCCAAAAATGCTGACCAGACCCTGCATCCACACAGGAATAAAGGAATATCTTGGGAACACTGTCAAAAGACACGAGTTCCAAGTTTCCTGTCCAAACCAGGCTAGAAAACCTGCTGCCGTCCAGCATAGACCCAAGAAATCCTAAATGACCTAAATTAGGAAATATCTGCATGTGAGATCAGCCTGCTGTAACCCAGTGACCAGGAACACTGCTCCCAATTCTTTGTGCAGCAGATGAGAGCATTGTGCAGAAATCCCAGCATATCCCATGTCCCAGCCCTGATCCCTCGCCCCAGAGGACACCCAGCCACGTGTGTGCTCCTGCACCAGCTGAGCAGGGAGAGGAAAGCCTTTATTGTTGCCATGCTGAAGACAAATCATCAACTAGAATGCAATCTCCTTCAAAAGTGTTATGGTTCTAAAATGCTGATTATATAAATGCCTCAATTTCACTCTTTTCCCTCCCCCTTCCCGCAATTTAAAAAAAAAAAAAAAACACAGAGTGTTTTCAAAAACTGGATTATTCTGCCATTGTTCACGAGGACAACCTTCTCGAGCACCACTGAAGTTCTAAGGAGGAACCTGCTCAGATAGGTGAAAGCACCCTGGCAGTGGCCCTGCACCCAGCAGGGAGAATAAAACAGTGCCATTAGCATTTTGGGGGAGAGCAGCTCCAGGATTAATTGCGTGCCCGCTCAGTTTGGAGTCCCCATCCCTGGAGGTGTCCAAGGAATTCCTGGACACGGCACTCAGTGCTCTGGGCTGGTTGAGCTTGATGACCGTGGAGATCTTTTCCAACCCGAACCACAATTCTGTGATTCTGTGACAGAGGCAAGATGAAAACACCTCTTTTCACTCAGGACTGAATTCCCTGCCCTGCAGTTGTCTCCCTTTGCATTCATTTGGCTGCAGGAACTCCTCACAACGCTTCGGTTTTCAGCCCACACCAGCTGGGACAACTCTCCCAGACCTTCTGGGACCACGTGAGGACCTTGTTGCTCTCAGCCCAGGGGCAGGGAGCCCTACAGACAGAGCAGTGGTGGTTCAAGAGAACAGCAGGATGAGATGCCTCATTTTGGAGCCCTCACTGCCACTTCCAAATCAGCTCAAGAGGCTCCAACAGCAAAAGCAGCACCAACACCTGCCCAGGTGGGGTCAAAACCTGAGCTTGGGCTCCTGCCTTGGCCCAGCAGCTGTAGCTGAACAAACCTGAGTGCAGAGGGACTGATCCTGAACCTCTACCTGCCTGCAGGACATCTGTGCAGCAAACCAAACCTCCAAAGGCTTCTGTGGGGTGGGACTTTTGGGGTGCGGTGGGGAGGTTGGGGTGGGGGAGGATGGGGAGACAGCAAACCCACAAGAAAGGTGAAAGTGCCTGCTTCCCTATGGGATTCTCACCTGAAATAGTCACTGCAGGCAGCCAAGACAACTTTATGAACCTGAAACACTTCATTATTTATAGTGAGGATGACATCAAGCAGCTGAGCCTGGGCTCGGAGCGAGGCCAGTCCCTGCAGCAGCGTGGTGCTGTGGCCAGGAGCAGAGAACGTGCATTTCAGGGTGCTGTTCTTGTCAGCCATGCTAAAAACAGAACAAGAGAGACAGGCTGGTTTGAAACGAACACAGAATGTCAGATACCCACCCAGAGAGATGGGGACACACGGGAACTGGCACCAGTTGGAAGGCAAATTCCCACCTCAGCAGCCACCCAGAGAACATCAGCACCTCGAGCTCCCTTCTCCACAAAACACTTCCGTGCTGCCCAGAAATCCTCTGGCACTGGTGACACGTGGGGCTCCAGACACCACCCAAACATCTCCTGGGGCCACAGCCTCCAAGGAATTTTGGTGTCTCCATGCTGAGCTGCCCCAGAGTCCACCCTGACCTCGACTTCAACCACAACACCAAGTCACAGTTGCTGCTTCTCCTCACCACCTTCCCTGCCTGCAGCTGCTGGATTCCCTGCTCCGGCCAAGGACAGCCCTGCCAGCCCCATTTGATCCTTCCCTTCTGCCTGACCCCCAGGAGAGAAGCAAAAAGCAAAATATTGCACGGCACTGGCTGCCCTGAATAACGTCAGCTGTTTGAGCTGCACTGTCAACAGTCCCCTCCCAGCGTAAACATTTCCTTGCTTTTCCCAGTGCCTCTCGCACGTGTTCCCCAGCAGCATCCCGGGATCTGCCTGCCCTCAGATGCACTTGTCAGTGGGAGCAGCAGGAGCCCTGCTCCAGGGGAAGAAAGAGGCTCTGGGATGCTCTGCAAAGAACTCCAGAACCGACTGCAAGATTCCCTGAGCCCGCTCGTGGGAAATCCCAAATCCATTTGCAAATTTAATCCAGCTCTGACCGACTACATCGGGATCAAGATCCTGCGTGCTCCTGGGGAGAAAACAGGGATCAATATTCTGGATGGGGCTGAAGTTTTCAGGAGCATCCTGCTGCTTGGAGTCTGCGTTTTTGAGGAATGTTTTATGGAAATGTGACCTCAAAAAAATCCCAAGGAGATTATCCCCAGTCTGGGAAGGTGCGTGAGCTGCTCCCAAATCCACAGTGGGAGAGTGCACTTAGGACTGCACTTAGAGGGAATTATCATCACTATTATTATTATTATTTAGGTGGAATAAAGCAATGGAGCCAAAAAGGAGGAGGCTGGGTTGAGTAATCCCAGGGTTTGCTCCAACCCTCCTCCCTAAGAACTCCCTGGAACAACAACAGCCACACACAATGGACCAAACGAGCCGGCGAGGTCAGGGAAGAGTCAGGGAGATGGGATAACAAAAAAAAGGGGATGTAAACAATCCTCAAACAATGAGGGACAAGGGACAGAGCTCGCTCCTATCGGGTTGCAATTTCCTGCAAGCTTTAGGGAGAGGGAGCGAGGGGAAATCTGGGATGTCCATCAGAGCACTGGGAGGGCGGCTCTGGAGCTCGCTGGGATGCACAAAGCAAACCTTGGCAGGCTGGTTCAAGCTCCTCAGCCTTGGGAATGCGCCTCAAAATCCATGGGAGCTCCTACTGGGGTGGCTGGCGGTGCTCAGCTGGGGTTGGGTGGTCTGAAATCCCCACCCTAAAATCAAAGCAACTCTAAAGAGCCCCGGAGCAGAGCGTGGAGTATTCCTCGCTGGAATAAAGAGGATTAGCAAAAAGGCAGCTGCTGACAGGACCTTTATCCACACTCTGCAAGCCAAGAAATGTCTGTCCACTCTGGCTCTTCCTGAGGAAAAAGAGGGAAGAGATTGGAAGGATTCTCAGCACGTCAAACCCCTTTCCCTCTCCTCCCTGGAACTTGGATTTGCTGGGAGAGGAAGGAGGAAAGGTCCAGCAGCAGCACGAAGTGATGCTCCCTCAGGACACAGCATCAGCCACCCAGCAAAGCCACAGCTCCAGGCTGGACAGGTAAAATCCACGGGGACAGATCCAGCAGGAGCCCAAATTCCCGAGTTTGTTGTGACTTCATCACTCTCGATCTCCTCCAGGAGTCTCCTCGTGGGAACTTTCCTCAGTGGTTTTTATTTGGTACTGATTTCAAACATTCCTCTTCCCAGCCTCGGGTTCATCCCTATGGGAATGCTGTCCCTGCATCCACAGGCAGCACAGGTTCAAACAAGGAGCGTCACCTGCACAAATATTCCTTTTTTTTTTAACTTTTCCTCAATTCACTTTTACAGGATTAGCTCAGGGCGGGTTGGCCCATCTGTGTGGAATAAAGGTGTTTGGATGTGGGATTCATTTCAACAGGTAATGGAACAGCTACTCCAGGAAAAAACTCTGTGTTCTGGTTCCTTTGTCTATTTACAGGGATAGAATAAAAGGATCCAGTGATTACACAATACCCTGAAGGAGGAAAAAAAAAAGTAAAACAAAAGAAAAGCATCACTAATGTCCAGCAAAAAAAAAAAAAAAAAAGAAAGGATTTTAAGGAGAAAAAAAACAGCTGGAAACAAAACAAAATCCACACAAAGCATGAGAAATCAAGTAAAGGATTTATGGAAAACAAAGTGGGAGGAGGAGAGGTGAGAGAACAGCACCAAGCAGTGTTTGCTCTGCGGGGAGAAAAAAGGGATTTGTGATAAGAGCAGGCTTGGCTGGACACGGGAGCACGCCTGAATCCACGGCCTTGGCTCCCACTCCAGCACTGGGAATGAAGGAAGAAGAGGAGCAGCAGTTGGATGCCAGAGAGTGAAAAATAAATATATAAAACCCAGGAGCACAAAAGGAAGCCTTGAACATGTGAGAGCGCCTTTGTGAGGCTGTCGCTATCTCATCCCAGATCTCCAAATGCCGTGTACTTGTTGCTTAACAATTTGTTACAGCAGGAACAGCCTGGAAGACAAAACTTGGGAAGAGTTTTTTGTCTCCTCCTCGCAGCTCAGAACGTGCCCCGGGAGATAAAAGCCTTTCAGCACAACAGGGAGAAAGTGTTTATTCCGCTCCTTCCCTTTCCTTGGGAGGCAAGGCTGGAGAGCTTCTGGAATTTTCCTCGGGATGCTCATCTTTGTCCTGAAGAAGCTGGAGTTTCACGGGGGTTTCTGTGGTCAGAGAGTCCTTCAACAGCTCGGCCTGGAGCAGGGTCAGGCGTGGGGGCTGAATTTCTCCGTTGGGAAAAGGCAGGACACAAAAATCACGCCCCCAGCAACATCCCACGGTGAGGATCCCAACAGCCTGCCACCAGCAGGGCCTCTCACGTGGCTCTACTGGCACAAAGGTGGCTTTGCCAGAGCAGGATTCCCACTTTCCATATGGAAACAGCTGTGAAAGGGATCTTTATGTCCGTGGCACGCACGGCGGGGGCAGCTGGAATCCGACAGCCACGCTGAGCCACGAGGGCGATGCCTTTTGGGCAGCAGCCTCAGAGGCTCTGGTGACATCCCTGGTACCCCAGATCCAGCCAGGGAACAAGTAATGGGATTGAGGATTTGTCTCCAGACGCTGCTCTGAAGCCAGATTGCTTTCAATCCTCTGCGGTCACCGCGGGATAGAGCTCAGCGTGGGGGAAACCAGCCCCAAGCTGAAGCCTGGAGCTCGGGGAGGGCGTGGAGGTGTCCCAGCGAGGGTTAAGGGAGTGGTTCCAGGCAGGGAAGGAGAACAGGGCCAGAAATCCTCCTGCTGCTGCACCCAGAGAGGAGCCCTCACCCCGAGCTCACCGAGCTCGGGCTCTGCTCACACACTTCCCAGCAAGGAACGCTCGGGTTTTGACCAAAACCAGATGCAGAGAGGAGGCACCTGGACACCCCAGAGGCCTCTGAAGCTGAGATGTTGAGGGCCACACTTCAAGAATCAGCTCAGGCACAAAGAACATCCCGAGAACAAGCGGCCCCTGGCGCTGCCTCCTCCGTTCCCCGCGGCGTCACGTGGAATCCAAGATGCGTTTCGAGCTAATGAATCATTTTTTACCAAATCTGTACTGATGATTAAAAACATCAAAGCTGGAATTAAAGGCTTACCAAGCATGAGTTCATATTTCAGCATGTTTGCAACCACTGCACAAGTACAAGTGGAGAGAATTAGAGCAGGACAGATTGTAACATTTTAGTGATTGAATTAAGGGAGAAAAATCTTTGGCTGCGCCACTGCCTGTCGCGTTCCTCTTCTTTTACAACATGGAAGGAGGGGCAGCTTGGTGCTCTCCACCCCAGCTCAGCATCCCCACATTTTCCCACTTTTTGGGCAGGTGGTGCTGGGTAATTTTTCATCCAGGAGAAACTCGAGGGGGTTTGGCAGGATTCCTGAGCAGGGCAAACTTCCAACAGCCAAACTCTTCCATAAACGCCAGCTCCAGAGGTGGGACCCGGCAGGGAACGGCTGGGGGACAGGAGGGGAAGGAGGAAAAGCAGCAGAATGTGTGGAAAAGCACCAGGTATGGAGTGGCACAGCTTTTGCAAGGCTAAACAAAAAGGGTTGGGATTGCAAAATAGCCAGCGAGGCACCTGCAAGGGATTTTTTGTGGTGAGAGAAGCAGAACTCCCATAAAGCTGGAGAGTAACTTTATTTAGAACATAAGGTATGAATATTAAGGACCTTCTTTAGGAACCTTTGACAGGCAGCATTATAGATATTTTAATAATGCAAATCATTTAATGCCTTTAGTTTCATGCCTAAGTAAAAAAACACATTTAGATTCTGAGTTTTAAACTACAATTAAGACACTTAAAATCAAAACAAAAGTCAAACTCCCTCAGATAAGTCACTGGTAGCCATGGTGACTGTAATATTTCAGATCCTGAGGCTTTCTATCACATGCCCAAACGATGAAAATGAGTTTTCAGCACTTCACACTCACAAATGCTACATTAGGGCAGAAAGGCTGAGCCCTTCACCGAGGATTTGCTGCTTCCCAGACTCTCATTTGGGATTTTGGGATGACGTTCCCGTGGCCTTTGCATCCCTCTGAGAAGACACAGCAAGGAGTTTCCTTGGAAGTTTGGGGGCAAGGAAGATGAGGCACAGAGGCACAAAAATACCTGCCCTGTTAACCTACTTCTGTTCCCAGCAGCATTTACAGCGTTTCCTGGCCAAATCAGAAAACCACAATAAGCACTTAATGATCAGCAACTAATTAAATATTAACACTCTGAATGAAGGGGATGTTTTCCAGCGAAACATAATCATCCTCCAGAAAGATACGGGTGCAAAAAAAAAAAAGCATTTAATCGATTTCTTTGCTCCCTTTCCCAACTCCTTCCCTTAATTTCTCCCATTTCCCTCCTCTGCCTCCACTCATTTTCCACTCCTGACACCATCTCTTTCATCAAAGCAATAAATAAAAGGAGAGAGCCTGAGACTAATGTCGCTGTTTAAAAGTGACTGGCAATTTGCAGGGCTCAAATAAAGAGATTATAAATGGGGATGAGTTTCAGGAGGAGTGATACTTCGTGTGAAAATAATGGACCTCTGGAAAATGCCTCAAGTGCAACAGGAAAGTTTGAAAAGTCTCCAGCCTCAAAATTTAAGGGAATTTATTGTTTGGCGAAGGGAGAGCAGAGAAACATTCACTATTTAAGAAAGAAAAAGGACAAAGCCCAGCAAACAAAGCTTTTTTTTAGTTCTGTTTCAGGGCCCCAAAGGCTGGTCCCTCTTCCAGCAGCCGGAGTGGTCAGCACTGGCATGGGACTGGGCACTGCTCTGCTCCCACACTGACCACTGCCAGCCAACCCAGGCCTGATTCAGCCCTGCAGCTTGGTGAAAACAGCAATTAAAGCTGCATTTTACAGAAGCCAGGAGGCACCTGGTTCATTTTCCAGTGCTTTCCATCCCAGGTCCTGCTGATCCCCTGATTTCCTTATCTGCATCCCATTTCCCCCAGGCCGGAACCAAGGACACCCTGGAGCCCAAAGGTAGAGCAGCAAGAAGCTTTTCAATTTATTTAGTTGTTAAATATTATTTTTTTATGTCCTTAGAAGTCTCAGACATTTCCAAAATCTCTGTTTTTCTTTTCTTCTGAGCCGGGCTCACTAGGGGCCCAGCAGACACACACGAATTTATTCTGCTCCCAGGCATCAATCAGGAGGTTGTTTGCAAGCCAAAAGAGGTGGGATCTTGGTTTCTGCACTAATAAAACTGTGGATGGCTGTCAAAAAGCTGGCTGGCCTGGTAAAACAGAGCAGCAAAAAAAGTGGAGGGTGAAAGATGTGAACACGTTCAACTCTGCCACCGTCCGGGGTTTCAACGTGAGGCTCTGGGCAGGACATGCTGTACCCAGGAGAAATTGTGGGGGGGAAGAAAAACAGCAACAAAAAAAACCCCAGAATCAGATTTATTTAAAATGTTTCTGTCCCAGAGCCAGAGGCATCTTTGTGCTGGTGCAGTGGGAAAAGCAGTTTGGTGCTGGTGCTTCAGCAGCCAGAAGGACCAGTGGACTCTGAGGTGAGAGGTCCATGAGCCCAGGTTTGGACACCAGGGCTTGGAGGGGCAAAAATGTCACAGCGAGATCAGTGACAAGGATTTGCCATTTCTCTTTTTTTCCTATTTAAAGCTGCCACAGAGGGTTTTGTCCTCTACTGGGCTTTTCCTCAGTCCTGCCCAAAGCTGGGCCCAGCAGGGAGGTGACAGCTGGAGAGGTGACACTCACCACCACCCTGTCACCACCTCGACCTGCTCTTGTCACAACAACTGAAAACGGGAAGATGCTCCCCAACCCCACAAACTCGATGGTGATTCTTTTTTGTCAGCCCCAAACCTAATCCCTCTGAGCCAGGAACAAACAGAGCAAACACAAAAATCACTCAGAGCACATCCAGGACTGTGGCAGGCACAGGCAGTGTGACAGCAGTGACAGAGCCAGGCACACAGGGACCCTCAGAGCGTAAAAAAAATAGAATAAAATAGAATAGAATAGAATAGAATAGAATAGAACAAAATAAAATACAATACAATACAATACAATAAAATAAAATAAAATAAAATAAAATAAAATAAAATAAAATAAAATAAAATAAAATAAAATAAAATCCATGGACACCCCCAGCTCAGGCTCTTTACACTCAATACTCCCTGACAGCTCTGCTTTAAACACTGCACGTTTCCCCAGCTTAGGGTCAAACTCTACAAAACTACAGCGGTGCCACGTCCAAAATAACCCAAAACTCCGAGCTGTGCCCTGCTGATGGAACAGCCCGAGGGAGCAGCGGGTGCTCCTGAGCCTCTCCCAGCAGTGCAAAGGCCGGGAGGCACCTAGTGGTGTCGGGAAGCACAGCAGAGCCACCAGGGCCACCCCAAAAGTGTCACCTGGGCCACACACGGGCACTGCTGGACACCTCCCTCCTGCCCCGAGCCCGCTCCAGTGCCACCCTGTCACCCCCGGGAGGCGAGCAGAGCTGATCCACGGCATGATGTCCACCCAAAAACCTGCCAGGACCTGCCCGGGCTCTGCACAGGTCAGCGACCTCTGGGTCACCTTCCCCGTGGGGACAGCCCGTGCCAGCTCTGCCAGCAGCTCTGGCAGGGTCCCCACTGCAAGGAGATCACTCCCCACTTTGTCCCACACCACCAGCCCACTCCACACCTGGGGAGAAGTCAGGGAAACTTCCAGCTTTTCCGGAGGTGCCGGGAGCAGCGCTTGTGCCAGGCCGTTTGTGCAGCAGGATTGCACAGCCTGGGCAGTGTGGCAATAGAACAACAGGAGCAGGTACGTGCAGAGCAGGTGCTCCTCTCCCCTCCCTGCACCTCCACCCTGCAGATTAGAGCCTGGCAGCAGCCAGGGAGCTCAGGCAAAACCAGCACAAAGTGATGGAACAGCAGAGAGCAGCAGCAGACGCCCCATTCCTTCCGTGGAAATGAAGGAATTGGTGTTTTCCAGCACTCAGCATCAAATTCCAGCTCAAATCTGCTTGCAGCCCATTCCTCTCCTCACCTGGACCCTCTGCACTCAGGTTTGTCCCCATCACAACATTGTTTTCTCTCCCAGCTCCGTGGGCAGCTCTGTCTTGCACAGGCTTTGTGCCACCCTGTCCTGAACAGAGCCACCCAAGGCCACCAGAACAGCTTTTCTTAAAGATCCCAAATTTCTGTGCAACGCCAGCATTCCTTAATAAATGAGAAAGTGGGAGAGACACCTGAACCACCGTCCTGCTGGGCAAGGCTCCTCCTCACAAAGCCACACAACACTCAGAGGTAGGACAGGAACCTCTAAAGCATCCCCCAGGTTTACTTTTGGTCTAAATAAAACCCCCAGCTCAGGACTCTCCCAACACTGCAAGAGCAGGCAGCAGTTATTTTTACAGTGATTCAGTTTGAGCATAAACATTTACACCACGTCTACCAGATCTAAGAACTAAATCTGTCTGAAACTTGCCATGTGGCAGAGGATAGATCATAGAAACCCCACAAAAACTCCACTTCAGCTCCAAAAGGGAAAAAAATACCAAGCCTGATTGAAGGGTGAAGCTGTAGATGACAGGAACACCAAAGCAAGCCCTTATCTTCCCCAGTTTGTGGTTTTACTCCATCCCCCTGGACACTTCTCTCCTTCCCACCACCTTCTCAGAAGGAATAAAGTTTGGGAAGCTCAGGTCAGCACTCCCTTGATGGGAACCCAGACATTTGTGACAAGACCTTGCCTGTTCATCCTGGTTTTCCCAGCAAACACTCCGGTGTGTCCTTCAAGGGATTATTCCCAATTAACTCCTCAGCAGCTTGTCTGGACACCTCAATTAATTCCCATGGAAAGGCCTGCAAAGGGACATTCTCTCCAGCATCTAGGATGATGCTTTTCCCAGATTTTTGTGACCCTGCTTTGCTTTTTTTTTTTGAGTCCACCTCACCAACGCTGCAGCAACGATGGCTCAAGCACAGAAGCTTCTCCTGCTGAGGGTCCCGAGTGGTTCCACATTTCCTCTCCCTGATCCCAAAGCACATCCCCAGCGCTGCAGAGTGAATTCTGCAGCCTGAAACTCTCCCTGTACATGATAAAGAGGGCTGGGAGTAAAATATGAAACCCATTTGTAAGTCATGAAATTCTACCCAAGGAGGAAAAGAAAAAAAAAAAAGAAAAAAAAAAAAAAAAAGAAGGAAAAAAAAAAAAAAAAACCAACCCCAAACCCCAAGTTTATTTCAAAATAGAAGATTGGGGCCTTTTGCTTTTCTATGCCCAGAAGTGGCTTTATCTCGTGCCATCAGCGAGTCCTTTTGTCCCCAGGGTCTTGCACAGCCTGTTCTGTGTTGAATGAAGGAGCAGGATCCCAGCAGAGAAGTGAATTTTCCTGCTCAGGGGCAGCCACGCGGCTCCCGGGCAAGAGGTAGCAATTCCAAAGATGGAAATTCTGCCCGTGGTGTTGGAGCTGCAGTGCACCATCCAAATGGCATGTGTGAAACAGCCCCGGAGCCTCTGTCCTCCTGCCTCAGAGAGCAAATAAGAAGTGCAAAAAAGTCACAAGTGGAAGCACCTAACAAGGAAACACTGCCGACAGGGAATGCCCTTGGAATCCTCCTCACGCTCCACAGCACATCCAAGGTCCTCCACCAGGTTTCTCCTCGTATTGCCCAATAAATCCACCTTCAAACAAGTAAAAAAAAACCTTTAAACTGCCCACCAACAAGGAGCAGGATCCAAACTTGAACGGGCTTTGCTTTACAATTAACAAAGAAAATAAAACACGATAGGGAACATGACGGAGCTGCAGCTCGGGGGAATAAAACTGCTGCAGCTCCAGCCTGGGTGATTTATCACAGCCCTGAAACAAATGACTTCCATTTCTCACTGCTGCACACCCAGGGAACTCCCAAGTGCCAGGGGAGAAGTGCTACCAACACCTGGAGTGAGAAGTGCTGGAATTCCTGTCAGAGAAAGGAAAAGGAGGCGCAGAGGGATAAAATGAGATGCTGCAGGTGACACAGCATGGAGCTTCACAGAGCACAGATGGTTATTAGGGGGATAAAATAGAATATATCTATAGGTGAGGATTCAGAGAGGCTTCTCCAGACTGAACAATGCCTGGGAGAGCTTCCCCTCCACGGCTGACACACACGGGGGGTTATTTCAGGAGGCAGCGCTGAGCAAAGCTGAGGATAAAGGATGCTTTGAAGTGAAGTGACAGCCAGACAGCACCAGCAGAACATCCCCGAGACAGACACCACAGCTCCCCGAGCACCATCCCACACCAGCCCGGGGTGCTGGGACAGGGACACCCTGGGAACAGAAACTCCTCCGTGAGCAGGTACCACCTGCAACACCCAGAGCATCACCTGACAGGTACCACACACCCAAAGAGGAACCACACACCTGACAGGTACCACATAACCCTGACAGGTACCACACACCTGACAGGAACCACATAAACCTGACAGGAACCACATAACCCTGACAGGTACCACATAACCCTGACAGGTACCACACACCTGACAGGTACCACATAACCCTGACAGGAACCACACACCCAAACAGGAACCACACACCCAAAGAGGAACCACACACCTGACAGGTACCACACACCCTGACAGGTACGACACATCCCAAAAGATACCACATAACCCAACAGGTACCACACACCCTGACAGGTACCACACACCCCAAAAGATACCACACAACCCAACAGGAACCACACATCCTGAGAGGTACGACACACCCCAACAGGTACCACATAACCCAACAGGAACCACACACCCAAAGAGGAGCCACACACCCCTGACAGGTACCACATAACCCAACAGGTACCACACACCCCAACAGGTACCACACACCCCGACACGTAGCACGTCACCCCAACAGGTACCACCTGCCCTGTGCTGCCTTCAAAGCCTGAGTGACCCTCCAAAATCAGGGACTGGGGTTCTGCAGGCACAGCAGAGGGGACGGGGGGCAGCAGAATGGGCCTGAACCACCAAAAATTGGGTGTGTCTGGAACTGCTGCACCTGGTGCCTCTAGAAATCCACAGAGCTGGTGGCTCCACAGAGCTGACCCAGGGTGGGACTCACTGGGGGTTTCACTGGGTGGGATTCACTGTAGGATCCACTGCAGGATTCACTACAGAATTCACTGTAGGATTCACTGTAGGATTCACTGTAGGATTCACTGCAGAATTCACTGTGTGGATTCACTGCAGGAATCACTGTAGGATTTACTGTAGGATTCACTGTAGGATTTACTGTAGGATTCACTGTAGGATTCACTGTAGGATTCACGCTATTTTCTGCTTCAGAGCCTCCCCCAGACCTCACACACCCCACGAGCAACAGCGTCGCTGCTCATCACGACCGTTCCGTCCCACGGGCCCCGCTCAGGACAATCCCCGGCCCCGAGGACACCGGGCACCGAGCACCAAGCACCGAGCACCGAGCACCGAGCACCGGGCACCGAGCACCGAACACCGAGCACGGGCAGCGAGCACCGGGCGCCGAGCACCGAACACCGGGCACCGAGCACCGGGCACCGGGCACCGAGCACCGGGCACCGAGCACCGGGCACCGAACACCGGGCACCGAGCACCGGGCGCCGAGCACCGAACACCGGGCACCGAGCACCGGGCACCGAGCACCGGGCACCGAACACCGGGCACCGGGCCGTGCTGCCGCCCCGCAGCGCCCCGGGCAGCGGCTCTGGGTGCGGCCAGGCCGGCGCTCCGTGAGCCCGGGCCCGGGGGAAGGCGCGGAGCCCCGCGGGCCGATGGGGCCCGGCCCCGCTGCCCGGCCTAGGCCGCGCCGGCCCCGCTCACCTGCTCGGCCGCTCCGCGCCGAACTCGGCCCCGCCGGACTCCGCCATCGCCCAGCGCCGCCGCCGCCGCCGGTGCCGGTGCCGCGGGGGAGGCGGCGGGGCCGCCGCGTTAAAGGCGCAGCAGCGGCGGGGACCGGGAGCCGCGGGCTCCGCTCCGAGCCCGCCGGGCCTGGCGCCGCCCCGCCGCCACCGCCGTGTCACCGCCCCGCGGGGAGATGGGGCTGGCACCTCTCCGCGGGGCTGGGGCGGCTGGCAACTCCCCACAGGGCTGGGGGATTAGGGGATGTCACCCCCCAGAGGATTGGGAGCTGTCACCTCCCCACAGGGATGGAGGACCGGGGGCTGTCACACCTGGGGGATCTGGGACTGTCACCTCCCCACAGGGGTGGAGGACCGGGGGCTGTCACCTCCCCACAGGACTGGGGGATCTGGGACTGTCACCTCCCTTCAGGGCTGAGGGACCTGGGACTGTCACCTCCCCACAGGATCGGGAGCTGTCACCTCCCCACGGGGCTGTGGGATTAGGGGGTGTCACCTCCCTTCAAGGCTGAGGGATTGGGTGCTGTCACCCCCCAAAGGCATCGGGAGCTGTCACCTCCCCACAGGGCTGGGGGATCTGGGGCTGTCACCTCCCGTGGCCAAAGGCATCGGGGGTCTGTCACCCCCCAGACTGTGGGGACCAGGACTCTGTCACCCCCCGGACTGAGGACTTGGAGGGTCTGCCACTGCCTCCTGGCTGAGAGGACCTGGGGGTCTGTCCCCAGGCATGTCCCAGGAGATGTCACTGCCCTGTAGCTGCGGGGGTCGCAGGGCTCTGTCACCACCCCACAGGCCACCAGTCCCTTCCCTCCGAGCGCTATCCAGCCGATGTCCTTTGCTGCAGCCTGCCCTGGAAATCCCAACACTTCCCTCGGGATTCCACCTGCGGATCACTCGGTGTCACCTGAGGATCACCCAGGGTCACCTGCGGATCACTCAGGGTCACCTGCAGATCTCTCAGGGTCACCTCTGGATCACTCAGGGTCACCTCCGGATCACTCAGTGTCACCTGCAGATCACTCAGGGTCACCTCCGGATCACTCAGGGTCACCTCTGGATCACTCAGTGTCACCTCCGGATCACTCAGGGTCACCTGCAGATCACTCAGGGTCACCTGCAGATCTCTCAGGGTCACCTCTGGATCACTCAGGGTCACCTCTGGATCACCCAGGGTCACCTCTGGATCACTCAGGGTCACCTGCAGATCACTCAGGGTCACCTGCAGATCACTCAGGGTCACCTCCGGATCACTCAGGGTCACCTCTGGATCACTCAGGGTCACCTCCGGATCACTCCGTGTCACCTGCGGGGCCCATCACATGTGCAGCCAGCCAGGACTGCGGGGACAGCCCTGGTGGGGACAAAGCCTCCTGCCAGGCCACCTGGGCCGTTCTGGAGCAGGATTTTTTGGCCAAAAGCCGCACGTGCAGGAGCAGCAGTACCCTCCAGAGGGTGCAGTCCTGTCGCCGGAGCTCCCTGCGCCTCCCGGTGCCAAAACCGCCTCCGTCCCCACACATGGTCGGCATCAGAGCCCTCCCAGCTCTCCCCGAAGCCACCGAGGCCACGCGGGGTCCGTGTAATTCCTAAAGCCGGCTCGCATCTGCTCGAGGGGGCATTCCAGTCATCAGCGGGAATCAGGAAATTATTCATAGCGCTGGCCCTGCCAACGGCCGGGGGTAGATTTCTTTGATTTCCCATGCTCGGTGTCCACATCTGTAGAAGGGAAAGGGGGGAATTCGTACATGAGAATAAACGCGCTTGGAAAGCCGTGAAAACTCCCTTTCAAGTCAGCCTGATGAAAACTTCATGTTCTGGAGCCCTTTGCTTCAAGGAGAGCAATCTGTTTCGAAGAGGAAAAGCTGTGTATTTTTCTTATTTAAACCTCCTAAATCTGCTGGAGCATTAAAAATATTTGGCATTTCCACAGCACATTTCATTCCCAGCTCCAAATGCGTTTTACAGACATTCATTAATTAAGCCTCGCAAAACCTTGGGGAGAAAGGGAAGCAGTGCTTATTAATTTGCTATTTGTGTTGCTGCAGCACACGGAGACCCCGGCCAGGACCTCGGGGCCTTGTTATTTCAGACACGACCTGCACAGAGGAGGAGATGTCAGCACGGGAAGAGGCCAGGGATGGACCCTCCTGGTGTTCCGTTCTGGAATTTGGAGCTGCAGGAGCTCCCAGCCAGCTCTCCCCCCCTCTCCAGGGGTGCTCTTTTAGTTGTTCTGGTGTTTGTGGGGGGGGGGGCTCCTGCCTCTCCTTCCCGACACCTCGCGGTTGTCCCGCTTCCAGCTCGGCTTCATTTGACACCTTCCCCTTTCCCTGGGGGACACTTTATGGAATCTCGGAGTTATTTCGGTTGGAAAAGGCTTCCGAGACCACCGAGTCCAAGCTGTGCCTGATCCCCACCTTGTCCCCAGCCCAGAGCTCTGAGTGCCACATCCACGAGTTCCTGGGACACCTCCAGGGATGGGCACTCCAAACCTCCCTGGGCAGCCCCTTCCAGAGAGCCTGACCATGAGGAAATTTTCCCAATGCCCAGCCTGAGGCCGTGCCCTCTGGTCCTGTTGTCCCCTGGGAGCTGAGCCTGACCCCCCCAAGCTGTCCCCTCCTGTCAGGAGCTGTGCAGAGCCCAAAGATCCCCCCTGAGCCTCCTTTTCTCCTTCTGAGCCCCCTCAGCCGCCCCTCACCCGATCAGCACGCCCTGATCTGCGAAAGACTTCAAACAAACGCTTCCCCTCTGTTATTTTTAGGTCCACCCTGATATTTTTAGGTCTGCCCTGATATTTGAAGTGCAGCTATTTCTGTCCCGAGAGGGCTGTGCCCTCTCCACCCCAGGTGGGGCAGCGATGGCAGCTGTGAGCATTGCACCTCTGCTTCCCCTGCAGGAAAAGCGGGGCCGGGCTGGATGCTGTAAATGCCTTTCACGTGTTCCCCAGATCCCAGTTAAATTGAACCCCAGAAGGTCTCTCAAAGCAGGAAAAATGCATTTATAAGACCCTGGAAGGAAGATGTATTCCATAACGACTCTGGTGACCAGGCGTGCTGACTTGTGTCATGTGGAGAAGGAACCAAGGGGGGGTATTTCTTGTTATTTCATATTGCTGATGGGATTTTACCTCTGGCAGCAAATCCAGGAACTTTTTAGTTACCATTATTGTTTGATTTTATGGGCCATTTGATATTTATTTTTATTTCTCTTCATTATTTGTTGAGTGCACTTAGCCCCCTTCCCCGAGCAGCCTGCCTTATATCTAAGGTGAATTTTATGACCAGTGTTAGCACAGCAATCTGAGCAACTCACACAACTGTAATATATTTATCCCGTGCACTCAGAACATCCAGGCAGGCCTGGAATTCCTACTGTGGAGAGCAGAGGTCTGCCTGGAAAATCCCAACTCCAACTGGACTGGATTTATATAAAGAAAAGGAATAAACTCCAAACTATTTACATTCTTCTTCTTTCTGATCATAGATTTCAATCTATGACTATTTGTGTCATATTTTCACCTTTTTTTTTGGTTTGTTTTTCCCCTTTGCAAAACATGAGGTCTCTCCATGTACCTTTTGCTGCAAGCCAAGCTCTTGTGTATCCCATGGCTCCCACAGCTGGACTTTAAAATCCACAGCCAGCACTGAGAGAGTAATGACAAAATCATGAGCTGGCAGTGCTGCCTTTCCCTCAGACCTCCTCATTTCATCCTGCTCAGGAGCAGGAATTCCTCAGGAGCAGCTCCCAGCACCAGCATCCAGAGGTTTTATTTTTTCCAATTTTTGTTTTGTTTCCCAGCACAGTTTTTTTTTTTCTTTTTTCTTTTTTTCTTTTTCTTTTTTCTTTTTTCTTTTTTCTTTTTTCTTTTTCTTTTTTCCCCAATTCTTGTTACCTTTTTGGCTGCTTTGTTTTCCCTTGTTGTGGAGGAGGATGCAATGACCTCCCTTGCTCTTCCTTGGTGATATCCCAGCCCTGTCTCCTGCCTGCCCTGAGGGTGGGGTGGGGTTTCTCAGTGCCTGGTTTTATTCCCTCTGGATTTCTGCTCCACTGCTCCCTGCTAATCCCTGGGTAATCCCGACCACAGCCTGAGCCTGGGGAAGGTCGGCAGCACAGGCTGGGGTTTGTCTGCTGTGCCAGGAGGATGGAGCAACCTTTCTCCCTCCCTTTTATCCTGCTCCTTTGGGCTGGTGGAGGTGGATCATCCCCTCCTTCCCCCTGCAGCTCCACCACTGCCAGGTCCCATGGCACAGAGAGAATTCCACGGTGGAGAGCGGCCACCAAGCCCAGGGATGTGGGACCCCAGGGATGTGGGACCCTCAGGGATGTGGGACCCTCAGGAATGTGGGATCCCCAGGGATGTGAGACCTTCAAGGATGTGGGACTCTAAGGAATGTGGGACCCCCAGGGATGTGGGACCCTCAGGGATGTGGGACCCTCAGGGATGTGGGACCCCCAGGGATGTGAGACCCTCAGAGATCTGGGACCCCAAGGGATGTGGGACTCTCAGGAATGTGAGAGCCCCAGGGATGTGGGACCCCCAGAAATGTGGGATACCCGAGTCCCTCGGGATGAGCTCTGTAGGCTCCCACCATCCTGGGGTGCAGCCAAGCCCTGCCGTTCCCAAATTCCCCAATCTCAGAGATGATCCAACACAACCAGCTCAGCTCTGGCACAAAACACGGGGACAGCAGCATCCCTTCCGTGCCAGGACGGAGCCAGCCTGGTTCTCTGGCTGGATTCCCACCCCAGGCAGTGTCCCCCACCCTGTGGAGCAGCAGTGCAGCGTTACCCGGCAGGGATGGAACACGGAGTGTGGGAATGCTGCCCTGTGCCGGTGAGCGAGCGGGAGGAGCAGGAACGAGCGGGACACGGAGCATGGAGCCACGTGGGGTCTGCCCTGGGGGAAGGATCAACACCTTCTGGCAGGAATCTTGGGCTCCTTCCACTCCCACGTGGAGAGCTGACCCCCTCAGGAGCTGGCTCCCGCCCAGCTGGCGGCGTTGGCCATTCCCAGCCCCGTTTGGCACCGCGGCGAGGCCGCGATCCCGCAGGTCCCCTCCGTGCCCAACACGTGTCATCCCCCCGAAACCAGGGCTGGCTCCAGAGGGGAGCAGGTGCTGCAGCACCACCCCAGCCCATTGGGGAGCCCCGTTCCCATCCACCCAGTCAAACCCCAGCTTCCCCGACCAGCTTGGCTGCGCTCCTCACCTGGCAGGAGAACACACGAATGAACGGGGAAGCGAAGCCCCTCGCGGCCCGGCCAGCGGGGCCGGCGTTCCAAGAAGTAATGAAGGCCAGGGAATGGAAAATGCCTGTCACTGGCTGTGCTCCGAGGGTGCTCCACTTCCCCACGGCAGCGCCAGGGCCCAGCAGCTGCGCCAGGCCCGGCCAGCGGCACCGCGCTCAACTCTGACATTTGAAGACGGAGGAATAATTTGGCTTCATTATCCCCCCCGCCCCCCGAGGGGTCCCTCGAGCCGGGCTGGAATGTGCGTGGTAGGGACAGAACCAATCCCATTAGCACGAGGAGATTGTTTTTCCTTTGGTTTTGTTGTTGTTGAATCACCCGTGGCTCCGGCTCGGTGGGGTAGGTCATAGGAAGGAGGACGGGGAGAGGAAACCCATGGATGTGTTTTCCCATCCCTGGCATGGTGCTGCCCTGCCCAGTTCCAGCAGCTCCATGGGGTTCCCATCTTTGAAGGCCTGGTGGGCTTTGTGGTGGCTCCAGGCACGATTCAAAGGAGAATTTGTAAGGGAAAGGGCTCAGCTCCACATGCGGAACCTCAGGAAGGTGCTTTGAGCCCTTGCCCAGCTCCCCATCTCACCTCCTCATCCTGGCTCCATCCCTGGATGGGGATTTATCTCCATTGGGGTTAAAAGCGAATTTACAGCTCTGAGTGTTGGTCAGGAATTCGGGATCGCAGCTTTGTGCTGACAGGAGCTGGGCCAGGAGCAGGGAGAGGCAGCTGGAGCTGCTGGAAAATATCCTTTCCCACGTCAGAGAGGAGCCCAGGCTCTGCTTCCATCACCTCCAGGAGCCCTGCAGCTCCAAACCTGCTGTTTCACCCAGGCTGGGGACTCTCATGGAAGAATGGGAATCATCACCTCCTTCCTCCTACAAGACAGGAATAAGAAACCTCCCCCGACCTCTTGGTGTCCTGCAGAATCTCCCTGGGATGAGAGTGGGATCATTGGTCCCAAATCAGCAAAAGGGGGATTGGCACATGGACTTCTCCTCCCTGCTGACCCAGTCCTGGGATTTCTGCCCTCTGAAGCATCCCAAGGACCCCAGTGCTCTCCCCGAGCAGAGACATCCTGGAGGAACAGGCCCAGGGCCCCAGGACAAGGAGCTCCTGAGGGGAACGGGGTGAGAAACAGGGACAAAGGCACGCTTGGGAGCAGATGGGAAAGGAGGGGAGGGAAATCCGTGCCTGGCCCAGCTCCTCCAGGCATTGTGTGAGCCTGGTGGAGCCAGGCCAGCTCCCAGCAGCTGAGATTTTCTGGAGGGGACAACAGCAGCTCAATGCAGCCACCAAGAGCAGCCAGGGGGGCTGTTGACCCTGATTACAGCTGCTGAGACCCCCACAACCCTCAGCACCCACTGCTGGCATGGAGACCAAGCCACGGCCAAGGGGGGAGATGCCAAAGGGGTCTGTGGTGGAAGTGTAGGGGGAAACTTGCTGGATTTTCCCTATTTTTTGAGGGCACTTCTTGCCGCAGACGCATCTGGGATTAGTTGTGGGGCTGTGGCTGGACGTGTGGACACGCGGAGGTGAGTGTGGACACGAGGGTGTGAGCGTGGGCATGTGGACATAAAGGTGAGTGTGGACACAAGGACATCGGGATGGGCATGAGGATGGGAGGATGGACACGAGGACACAAGAATGGACATGAGGATGGACACGAGGATGGACATGAGGACACGGTGATGGACACATGGATGTGAATGTGGGCACACAAATGCTCGCCCCAAGGACGTGACCCACCGTGGGCTCAGGGTGCCCCCATGCCCTCACCACCACCATGGGCTGGAGGGTGATTCCACCACAGCCTGGCTTGCCCATGGCCGATGGGGCCTCACACCACGAATTTCCCTTCCCCTGTGAAAAAATAAACGAGGGAGCGAGAAGGAAAAGGCGTCGGGTGGAAAAGCCCCCGGCTGCCTGCTGGGGGGAGTGGAACCAGCGAATTTCATGCATCTCCTTCTTGTTAGAGTGGGGTCCCTCCTCACCTGCTCCTGGGCACAGTTTCCTGCACCCCGAGCCAGCAGGGAGGAATCTGACTCCAGTTTAAAGATGAGGAGCTTGTCCACGGTCTGCAGCCCGGCTCCCATCCCAGGAGGGGACGCGCTCGGAGCCGCTGCCCGCGCTGGGCAGGGTTTGCCAGCTGTCTGCACCGATCTGGGGCCTTCCCACCTCCCCCGGCACCAGCCCCTGTGAAAATTCGGCACAAAGACACCCCCGAGGGGTGTCCCTGCCCTCTGAGGGGCACTTGGTGGCCTGGGCCTGGCCAGGGGGTTCTTGCCCCCAAGTCATCAGATTGTGCCCACCTCAAAAGCTGCTCCGTGCTGGGCTACATCTCCCAGCCCTTCCCTCTTTTCCTGCCCTCCCAGCCCTCTGCCCAACCCGAGGCACTGCTGAGGATGCCGTGCAAGCCCCCAGATCTCACTGAGGGCTGGGAAACGTGGCCATGGCACCCACTCTGCCTCCCCACTGCCCGGAGCATCCTCCCGCACAGGCAGCGAGCTGGGAACGCCTTCCCTCTGCACTCCATTTAGGGAAAACCCCCTCCTGTCCCCATCGTGCGAGCACTGAGCCACGCTCCCCTCCTCCCCAGCCCCGGGGAGGGGGTGACATCGCACCCCCCCACGGAGGGACAGGCAGGGGACGTGCTCCGGCAGCGGAGGCTGCTGGCAGGGAGCAGCCCAGGCCTTTGGAGATCCTTCTTTGGCTGTGACTCCTGCCAAGCACGCCGGCATCCATCCCCAGCACCTCTGCATCCCTGGCTCCGCATCCCGGGGCAAACGGGCGGCGCAGGCAGCGCCAGGCGCGGCTCCTCGGGGGCCCCCGCGCCGCCGCTGGCTCCGAGCAGGGACCCTGCTGAGCTACTGAAGTGCTGCAGACGAGGCTCCAGCGCCTCGCGTGAGCTGTCCTGCCGTGCCTGGCACGGGGAGAGCTCGGCTGTGGCGTGGGCAAGGGCACGGGGCCAGGACAAACACGCGCCGGGGGGAAAGGTGGGACACGGCAGCCCCCGAGCGCTGCATGTGTGCTGGTGTGTGACACCGGGGTGTGACACCGGCGTGGCCCGACGGACGCTTTCCCTCCTCGGAATGTGTGCACGGGCGGTTTTCAGTGGGAAAAGCCCTCATTTCCCAACCCTTCCATGTGCGTGGAGCCCTCCCGGACGCTGCATCCCGGCTTTCCCCTCGCAGGGGATGGTTTGGGGCGCTTGCCCCACACTTGATGCTGAATCTCTCAACCCAGCAGCAGAGAGGAGCTTTGTTCCACGTCCATGCCAAGCAGCCCAGCAGGGATTTCTCTGTGGTTTGCCAGAGGTTTCATCCCGGCTCGGTTTCCAGAACGGGACCAGCCCCGCGCCCCCCCCCGCCGGCCCCATGTGGGGGGATCAAACCCGCTCCCATCCTGGGACCAGCACCCCACGAAGCCACCGACTCGCCCAGCTCTGGTACAAACCTTTTATTCTATTCCCCCTCCCAGCTCAGGGCTGGGTTTGCCCTTCGGAGGCGAGGCCGGGAGGGCTCCACGGCCGTGCTGCCCCCGGAGCTCCTGATCCTCCGGGATCGCGGGAGCTGCCGTGGCCGGAACGTCACAGACTCCAGCGAGCTTCACACGCGGCCGGAAAGCAACAACGAAAAGTGGACCCCAAAACGGACACGAGACACCCCCCCCCCCACACGCCTCCCCCCAACCCGGTTCCCAAAACCCAGATATGTTGGATGGGTGAAAGTGACACGGAGCAGCACAAAACCGGTGGGGACGGGGATAAGAGCTCCCGTCCCATCACACCACGGCCCCCGGGAGCCGCCGGCACACGGAGAGAGCCCAAAAACCCACGAGAAGGGGTCGGGGGTAATAAGTTAATCTGTACAGACGTGTTAGGTGACACGGGGGTGGCGGGACCGACACCCTCCCGGCACAGGGGTGTCCCCGTGGGGCGCCGGGGGGGGGCCGCATGCCGGTGCAAATCAAACCACAGAACGATGCATGAAATCGAGTGGTGGAGAATGGGGGGGAGGAGATGGGGAGCGGGGAGACACCTCCACGCCCAGGGGCTGTGCCAGGGTGAGCCAAGGGGAGCCGTGCTTGGTCCCACTGCCCATTTTGAGGGCAGCAGCGTGAGCCCAGGGACACAGAGACCGGGTCCTGCCGTCAGCTACAGCCTCGCAGGCCTCTCCCAGCATGGGGCGGGGATGCTGAGCCCCAGGATGGAGCCACCCCAGCAGCTCCCACCTCCTGTCCGAGCTTGAAGTCAGGGAAACGCCGCCTCATCCCCTGCTTGGTCCCACCAGCAACTTGTTGGCACCGGGGCCAGCTCCCCAAGGGCATCACGGAGCAGGGAGGGGAAGGAGACATCCCAGGGCCCCTCCACCGCTCCGGGAAGGGGCCGGCCGGGTGCTCGCGTGGGCACGGAGGCGGCGGGATCCGCTCCTGTCTCCGGCTGCCAACGCCAAATCCATTCGCCACGTTTCGGCTCCCCGAGGCAATCGGCTCCGGCCGGCGGAAGGGAGTTCCCAGGGCCGGGGCCGGCGCCTCGGAGGCTCAGCCCAAGGTGGGAGGCCGGGGATGTGCCGAGCCAAAGCTCAGAAGGCTGCAGACACTCTCCATCCCCCACCGCAGCCGGCTCCCTCCTGCCCAGCGCTGGACCCATGCCCGGAGGGCTGCGGGGCCCCGGCGGCTCCGGGCGGGAGGAGACAGAGAGTCCCGCTCCGGGGACGGGCTCCCTCCGGCCTCCCCGCTCTGGCAGCTCCCCTCTTGGCTCTGCAAGCCAGGATCCCGGCTCACAGCACAGCCCTGGAGGAGGCAGAGCCGCTGCCCGGCTCCTGGCGGCCGTGCCCGGGGAGGAGAGCGGGACCCGGCCGGAGCCAGGGATGCCCCTCGGGGAGCTGGGGACGCGGGGAGCGGAGCGGGATCGGGGGCGATGCCATGGGGACGGTGAGAGGGAGGTGGGAAGGGGCGGGAGCGCTACAGGATGGTCTTGTCCAGGTCGACTTTGAGGGGCAGCGGCCCCGCGTCCTCCCCGCCGTGCGCAGGGCACAGGGTGACAGTGATGACGGGCGGCAGGGGGAAGGTGCCGGGGCCATCCAGCTCCTCCAGGTACTCCTTGTCCCCGTTGATGCTCAGAGGCTGGAAGAGAGGCAGAGACAACAGTGCAGCCCCAGAGCGGGGTGCAGCTCACCCCCAGTTTGGGGACACCACGGCGCTGGCTGTGGACGCACCTCACACCCCACACAGTGACTGGGCACCACAAACAGGGCCCAGCAACGCCCACCCAGCCATGCCGGGTGTCCCTGACACCCTGGGGGCTGTGCTCACCCCATACCTGGGTCTTGACGTGCTGCTCGGGGGCGGTCACCAGGCTGGCACAGCTGAGCCACAGCATCACCATGATGGAGAGGAAGAGGCAGGCGGCCAGGATCCAGCGAGGAAGGCCCGAGCGCCTGTAGCACCCCACCACCCCCCGCCAAAGAGAAGGGACGAGTTTATGGCAGGGCACGGGCTGGGAATTGGGGATGGGGGGGGGGGGATCTGCTCTGCCACGTCCAGCAGGTCCCAGGCCACCTACTTGGACATGCAGCCGAGGAAGTCATGCTCCTGCTGCGGGGGTTCCGGGGGCTGCACCCTTGGCTCTGCCCCGCGGCTCCTTCACGGGGGGCTTGTCCCCCTTTGCCCTGGGGCCTGGGAGGGGAGAGGCGATGCTGGTGGGCACCCATGTGGGCACACCCTCCCCTCTCCCATCCCCTTGCCAGCATGGTGGGGGTCCCCCTCTCCCCCCGGGACCCTCTGCCCACTAAGGGGGCACAGAGGATCCCAGCAGCTTCGTGGAGCAGGGCCCCATCCAGAGCCCCCTCAGCGTGGGTGGGGTGTGGGAAGTGATCAGACACGAGAAGCGGGAAATTTGTCCAGCTCTGGAGAACTCAGAAGGGAGCCAGGAGGGCTCGGAGGCTCCCAGCCCCCTCCCAGCAGCCCAGATCCCCCCGCACCTGTGTGGGGCTGGGGGACAGCAGGGCTGGATCCCAATCCCGATCCCGGCTGTGCTGGCTGGATCTCCAGGGCCTCGGGTGCTGGATACTCCATCTCAGGCTGGGACTGGGTCGGCAGGGAGAGAGGGAGAAGGCAGTGAGGAAGGGGGTCCCCACCCTTCTGGGCACCCACAGAGAGGGTCCTGGGGACACCCCCACCTGAAACACCACGACTTTGCCATCGTCCGCCTGCAGGTAGAAGGTCCAGGTGGAGGAGATGAAGCTCTGGGCAGAGCTGACGATGTCGTTGCAGAAGGTGGAGACCAAATCCAACATGGAAAACGACGGCGCTTTCAGCTCCAGGCTCTGCAAAGCAGCGGGGACATCACCTCACCGCTGTCCCCTCGTCACCCACCCCGGCGGGCAACGTCCCCCCACGAGGTTGTGGCTGGGTTGAGCCGAGTGCTCAGGTCTGGGCTCAACCTGCTTCTCCCAGGCACGGAAAGGGATGTGCCAGGGCTATTCTCCAGTCCCAGGAGGGTCACCAAGCGAGGGCTGTGGTCCCTGGGGTGAGCACCCAGCTTTGGGGCCATCACCCAGCCCCAGGACCGTCCCTTTGGGGTGGGATCAGCCTCCTCTGGCAGAGACAATGGGAGCGGAGCAGCCGCGGTGCCGAGGGCGTTCCTCTCCTGGCAGCCTCTCGGTGCCCTGGATTCTTGGCCGTCGCGGCAGTTTGTTATTTTTAAAGCATCCCTGCTGGAATCCGCTTGGCTGCTCCCTGCCACTGGCTCCGAACATTTTCCGACAGCCCCTTGCACGGTCAAACCAGCAAACAGGAAATAAATAGGTCAGATTCTGTATCTAATTATTATGCTAAATCTGCTTTGCCTGCTCGTCTGGGAACCCGAGGAAAAATGCTTTGGGTGGGTGGAGGGGGTGAGGGCCCTCCCTGTCACCCCCAGTCACCCCCAGATGCTCATCCCTGGCCTTGAAGAGGGGTTGGGAAATGGGATCAGGCACCGGGAAGGTCTTAAAACCAGGCTGCAAAGGAGGGGTGTTCAAAGGAGCTTTTCACTCTTTTTATGGCGTGGATTCATCTTTGCCTGCACGTGCACAAAGCCAAAAGCCTCTTCCTTGGGCCAAAGTCTAATTTAATTAATTGGGCAAAAGCTGAATTAATTAAATGTAGGTGGGGAAAGCGTTGCTGATGGCTGGGAAGGATAACAAATCAAAACTGGGGGAATCTGCCACGATCCCCAGTCAGATCCTCTCACCCTGGGAATTCCCTGTGGTCTCCCTGCCTGGCCCAAGCTAAGCCCAGCCCAGCTAATTAGCTTTTTAGACTTGTGAAAAAGCAACCAGTGGTGGCTTGGATCAACCTGGCACATCTGGAGCTCCCATCCAGATGGATGGACGGATGGATCCATGGATGGATCC